>NW_010175672.1:0-472 GCF_000695765.1 Mesitornis unicolor
CCAAATGCCATGAGTCAGTGGTGTGCCACTGCGATGCAGGAGGGTGAATCCATTGCTGAAGACACAACAAATGTGATTGTCTTTGTCCCCCCGTCTGTACAGCAAAGGCAACTCACTTTAATCTTTTCTTTCCAAGCACAAATTAGTCTTGCAATGAAAACAGTGACAATATTTGGCCAGGCATGGTGGGTGGTTACTCATGCAAATGAGATGTGTCTCCCTTCTCCCCTTCTTCCATCGAGAGAGGACAGGACTGAGCCCCCCGTCGCAGACCGCAGGCCAATGTCAAGACAGTGACACGGAGGAGCTGACTCTGCCGGGTGCGCTGGACAGGTCTGGGACAGAAAGCTTCATTCCAGATGGCTGGGCAATTAGCAGAGCGTTTTGTCGCAGCACTAACATCAGCTGCAGACTATCTGCTGTGATAAAAACCCTAGCATGAGAAAACCTTAAACCCGAAGAAGCAAAGATG
>NW_010175673.1:0-3928 GCF_000695765.1 Mesitornis unicolor
TATTTTTATTTTATGGCAAGCATGCTTTTTTGGTTGATTTTTTAATGTGAGTTCTACAGGGAACTGACCACAGTGTTACCTAGCAGGGTAGTCTATATGTATAAAGTAGTAGTGAATGGATTATGTTAGAACTGGGATATTCTTTATCAGGATTTAGTACCTACAAATAATCCACATTAGTGTTTTGGAGGGGCATGTATGGTTTCACTGGAGTCATGCCTCCATCTCTAAAAGAGATGCTTTATTGATGCTGGGTTGTCATATGAAATCAGTATTTCAAAATAAAAGCTATTATATTCTGTTCCTATTCAAAAAATAGACCAAAACAATAAAGCCATAATAAATTCTTTGAAGATGTTGGGTTTTTTCCTTCAGATGAAATTATTAAATATATCTTTTCAGTATCTTAAATATATCAGTATTCAGTGATTCTGAATTTCTGATTAATCTCTTGTTTTCATACAAACACTCCTCTCTCCAAAGGATAATAAATTGTAGTTTAAGATGGTTGAAAAAATCTTTGGCAGTTTAATTTAGGGAGGAAAAAGCATTTACTCCTTACATTTTTTCAGTCCTGCATTTGTGGTTTTTTACAATACATTTTAAACATAATTTACAGCAAATAATTTTGTTACTCTTTCTTTGGTTTTTTTTTAGGATTTCAACCATTCTCCATATTCAAAAGTTTTCAGCATTCTCTGCTGTCTTGGGATTGTATTATGTCTTGTCACATCAATAGCGGTGGAGTGGACTGGCTTGAAAGTCACCAAAAAGCTACACTCTTCCTTACTAAATAAAATTATTTTGGCTCCGATGAGGTATTCCTGATTGTAATACAAGTTATATTGTAGTCATTTTGTATTCCTTACTTCAAGGCAGTCTTCTAATCACAGTTTTATTAATTGACGGTGAATCACATTTTTTTAAATTGAAAGTCATCAAGTATCAAACTAGTGAGCAGTTTTTGAAAATGGTACCCAGGCTGCTGGAGTTCCTAGACACTAGTCAAATGCCTCTCCTGCCTAACTGCGACTTTAGAGGTTTGCTTTCTTGCATGTTTAATTTCTCTTTGCTGTTTTTAGTTAGGGAGAAAACACAATTATTGATCGATATGTTGTACAGCTCGTTCATAGCGTGCATCATAATCACTGGAAATATTTACTGTCAGGCGGTGATTGTGCAAGCCTATGAAAGATAATGAGCTTAGGGAAGTGTCATGAGAGACATCATTAGAATACACAGATACTGGTAAAGGCTTTGTTGTCCTGCATAAGTTTTCTTTCTAATGCTTGAAAGGAAAGTGGTAGTTTGGTTCAAACCTGTAGATGTTACTGAACATGAGGAAAAAGACCTTATTTTTAAGCTAACTGTATTTGACCCAGAAATCATGGAGAAATAGTATACATGGAAAACCTCAGACTTTTTTTAAACACTTTTTGTTTTTTAAGATAGAATTAGACTTCAGGTTCAACATGAGTTATGGACTAATTAACAATTACAGAGCAATAATGAAGTTACATTTTGCATATGCAAATGTAAAGGAAAGGTCTTTTAATATATTATTCCAACAATTGTTCTTAGTTATGCATTTCTATTCCCAGAAAAATGCAAGACTTGCAATTTAACTTTGTTTGCACTTTTCATCAATTGAAGAGGCCTCAAATTGCAAATCTGAAAGGATTTTTTTAAAAATGTGATCATGTGATTTGTGTAGCTTAGGCAGCAGAGGGAGCCGAGGACATGCTTGCTGTTGTTGCATTATGTTCAAGACTGCCATTTTATTGGAAAGCCACGGTTACAGGGGAAAAATGAAAAACTTTACTGTGGTGGTCAATTTATTTGATTGTGTCTGTGATACAGTACCTAGCTTAAGGAAGACAGGAAAAAATATAAAACTATTCTAGTGTCAGTATTGTAATTTTTCCCTTTCTTTGTCTTGTTTTAGGTTTTTTGAAACAACACCTCTGGGAAGTATATTGAACAGATTTTCAGCTGACTGCAATACCATTGACCAGGTACTGAAGAAATACATTCAAGCAGTCAAGTTATCCTAACTTTCCCAGTCTGAAAAAATGGATTTTCATTTATTGTACATTCATTTAGATGAAGTTTACTGATGATCTATAATTTTGACTACTCTATCAATTTGCATCGTGAATTTCTAGGTTCAGAATTGATTCCCTATCTTAAGTGCACGTTGAAAATACAATTAGTTGATTAAGATGCCCCGTACAGAAAAGGGAAGCAAAATTAGGTCAACGGTGATATCCCGAAATAAGAGGGTCTACTTTTTTAAAAAGTGGGTAAACACATTAACTTGACACATATGAGCAAATGAAATCAGAAAAAAACAAATGCTGTTGCCTAAAATAGAAATTACTGAAATTCAGATTATCAATATTTACTCCAGACTGCACTGCCAGTTCATAGGTTCAATGCAGATGCTGAAATTGTCTGTTGCCTCCCATCTGTAATCCTCTGATGTGAAGATTGTGGTCCACAATGCAGACAAGTGAAGCAGCCCTACATAAATCTCTTCAGATTTTCTCAAAACCCAGCAGTCAACTCAAAAGCAGATCTGTTTGTTTAGTGCTTAAATTCCTCAATTATTTTCCTTGTGTAAGTGGGAGAAAGGAAACTGAAATAATGCTGGTTTAAACTTGATAAGTTCTGAAAGGTTCTATGTGCTTATTTTTCTTTGTCTATACAGCACATTCCAGCTACCCTGGAGTGTTTGAGCCGCTCTACTTTGCTGTGTGTATCTGCTCTTGCTGTCATCTCATACGTCACACCAATGTTTCTCATTGCCCTGGTTCCCCTCGCAATCATGTGTTACTTCATCCAGAAGTACTTCCGAGTCGCATCACGGTAAGAGCATAAACCAGTATCACTCTGGCAACAGAAACATCTTGTGCAATGCATGATTACATTGCAGAATTTCAGTGCTGGGGGACTTCATGTTTAAATTGGGCCCTGTCAAAGCCATGTCCCTGTCTGAAAGGGAGCCAAGCCCACTATAGTGAAAGTGTGTTGTTTTGCAAGTGCCTTTGTCTGCAACTCTTCAAGCAGAACTTCCGGGAGGCATAAGGAGGGTCTTTGTCCCTGATCAAAGTTTCTTAGAGTTCACAGGACACAAAAAACTGACTAGATTCTGTCCTCCTCAAAGGCTGTGTGCTGCATGGCAAAGAAAACGTGGTGACAGAGGAATGAAACTGATATCTGCCTATCCAGGTGGAAATGGGAATCTGTAAAGCCAGGGAGAGCCTGGGGAATGCAATATAACCATGGTGGTACTGCTACCCATTAAGGATCCAACATGCATGAGCATTCTCTCTTGTTCTTGAGTGCCTTTTAGTTTTTAACAAGTTAAAAAAATGTATCTGTATCTGTGATTTTTCTTCTTCTAAGGTAATACAGCTTCCCTCCTGGTCACGCTTAGGAAACATTTGCAGTAGTGCTGCATTTATCCCTTCATGTAGACAGGGATCAAGGAGGAGTCTGCAACCAGTTTACTTCCTGCTGGAAGGAACTGAGATGAAATAGAATTTCACCCCACATGTGCTTCCAGTGATTTAATGACTAAACATGAAATTGAGAAGCACAACCTAAGGAGTGCAGACCCTCATTTACTCTACTGAATGTGTGAGCTATACTGTTAGCTCAGTGAGAAGTTGTGCTGTCGTCTGAGGATGGAGAGGGGAGAGAGAGGAAGTTGCATTTTGCCTTCTGATTAACTCATGCTCTTATTTGTAGTATCCCAATAAGTTTATATTCAGCATAGAGCCAGAATGGTGTTTAATTGACTATAAGAAATAGAAACACATGAGAAAGAGGAAAGGCAGTTGAAGGGAAAAGACACATTCAGAACACCAGTACTGTTTGTATTCAAATTTTAAAAGAAAAATACTCCTGGGTTCTTTGTTTCCTG
>NW_010175673.1:3943-12584 GCF_000695765.1 Mesitornis unicolor
ACAGTCTATCCGAACCTTACATATGTAATTATTGTGATTATATTTCGTTTCACTCCCTGGGCCTGTTTCAAGATAATAGCTACACAAGAAAACTGTCTTTTTACAAAATTGTTTTCATAACCCTCTGCAGGGACCTGCAGCAGCTGGATGACAGCACTCAGCTACCATTACTCTCCCATTTTTCAGAGACTGTTGAAGGTCTTACCACCATCCGAGCCTTCAGGTATAGTTTTTTAAGAAATGTACATTAACTTGCTTTTCAATGTCTATCTCTGATTCTGTTCTGCAATTGTGCAATTATAAGTAATGGTTATTTGGATCACATGGAAAAATATAGTCCTCAAAACATGAGTAAGGGGGAACTCCTAAACCTTGGAGAACTCTAAGCATTTTGCATGTGAAGGCGCTACTGTAGGAAAACTTGCTAATGTGTGTCAGCTCCGTGTGGTAACTCTCCATACGCTTGCACGCAACCTAAAAAAAAACAACTTGTGAGCAAATGTGATTTGAGAAGCTAAATTAGCTTGCAATTACCACAACATGCTGTGTGGCAGACTATGTGCTTGGACAGTTTCCATGGAACAACTAACATGCACTAACTTGTTATGCCAGAGTGATTTGTGTATGAGTGGATGTCCTGGTAAAATAAGCTGCATGCTAGTGACTTCAGAGGATACAGTAGCAGCCTAAGTTACTTTTTGGTTGGTAGCTGAAAATGTGGTTGTTTATCCGGATTTTGCACAAGCTGGAAACAGTCTTTCATCCCCTGTTTTGATACATTTTTCCATCCACATAAATTCACAGGAGCAGCCCAGGAAAACCCGATAGCGTGCCTGGGTTATGTTTGTGTTACAAAAATGGCAGTCACACTGATACTAGTAGAGGTACCAGTGTAACTGGTGCTGAGGTTACCAGTTGCTCTTCTTACACTCGTGCTATTCCAGTCTTTTCCCATTTGGCTCGAATGCGGTCAACTGCTTTCCATGCTCATCTCCTCCAGATGCCTGCATGTTTTGCCAGTTAATTATTGCTGTTACCATTTTGTCTTTGAAATGGTAGTGCTTATTCCTCCTAACAATAATGTTCATTTGATAATAGAAGTAATGCACAAAGTTAACTTTTCTTAAACTATTCTAAATATGATATGAATAGCTTAATGAAAGAACAACCAATATAAGATTTTGTTTCTTTTCCACTGAAGGTAGTTTCTCGAAGGGTGGTAGAACAGCATAGTATTTTCCGTTATTAATTACTGTTATTTGATATTTAAGTCCCAACAGTGTTCTCTAGTTTGTAGCTATATCTATGTTCAGTTTTAAAGAAATTCAATTTCTTTTAACTGTTGCTTTTCTCTTTTATCCATATATTCTTCTACTTCATCAAGAGGATCTTCAGAGTCTTATGGCCATATATTTTCAGATGTTGACACAACAAATAATATTCAGTGACATCTAGCTAATATTTTCAGTCATTTGGAGTGCTCCCTAGTCTCCCTATTGATTGTTTGTCACCTTGAAATTAATTCCCCTTTCAAAGAATTGTATTTGATGCCTTCTTTTTCTTAAATCCTGTAGTGACTGACCCAGCAGCCATGTGCATTCTGTAAGATCTGGGTTCCATCTGCCTGCCAGCCTCCCCCATCAGCTGGTAACCCAGCTATTTTTAGGACTGTGCAGCTTTTCAGCTGCCTAACATACTAGCAGGAGTGGAGTTTAGACTTGCTAGCTTGAACATCCCTAAAAATAACACTAATTCAGGAATCTAGTACCAAAGTTAGGAGGTGCCAGTTGTTCCCAGAGTGTCCTTACCCTTGGCAACTCTCCGTCCTGCACTTACTCAGAATGCATAAGGAAGTAAATGTACAAAAAATGCTGGGGGGAGATCAGAAATACAGCTACTGCTGCAGCTATAAATACACCTTCAGCAGATGTGCTGTTCTGATTTATAGTTTGCTACCTGGCACATCAGATGCTAAAGCATCTGAATAGATCTGAATCTATTATTTAGCACGTTGGTGCTAAATAATCAATAAAAGGTGAATGTGAAGGCTTCTGCAAAGACTGGTCTGTATTCTGAAAGGCCTAGTGATCTGAGGACACTCTCTGAAGAGAAATTCTTGTATTTCTGCAGTACTCCACCAACAGTGGTAACTTTGCATCTCCTTTCCACATGCATATGTGTAACTGATTTGTGATGCATACCTCACATCTTCTAAGGCAGATCTGCATCATATAATACCTCATGGCATAGAGATATGAAACTTAAATGTGTCTGAATTGATTGCAGAAGCAGTACAGCCATCTCTGTGTGGTAGAGCACTGAGGGTAATTAGTTCTGAGGAAAGGCAGGGCTCTGGCACTGTGTGATGCTAATGCTCACTTTCAGGAACGACCATTCTAGGCTATGCAAATACACCAGCATGCTCAAAGCCAGCCCAGGCCATTCTCCACTGGACACAGCAGATATCTTTTAGGTCTTAGCACATGCAAAGTTATGAATGGCTAAATTATTTCCACAGAGTGGCACTTCTTTTCCTTAAAGGCATAAATGATTTCTATAAAGTCATGGCTTTATTATACTACGCTTAGAAGAAGGATTAAGATACTCTGCAGTGAACAAATTTGAAAGCTTCTCTAAGCCTTGTACTTCATACTTAAACAAAACATTGTCATATCTTTCTTTCATATCTTTCAACTCAGAGCTGAGTTTATAAGTAAGTAGTACTTGTTGCAACCTTAATAACTAAGGATATAAATAGGGCAAAGTTTTATAGCGGAAGATTAGCAAGTTTGTTATACTTCCTAATGTAATAAAGGAGGGGAAAAGGCAAGCTTTTGTGCTTAAACTAGGTCTTCTGGCCTTCAAGCTTCTATTACTACCCTGGAAAATACTCTTGTGCCAGAATTCTTTATTATTAGACATAATTATGTTAATAATAAAGTGTATCACATCACATTAATTTACACCTATGCAAATAAATGTGCCAGCTAAAATGGGTGACTGGCTGCATGCTTGCCAAGACCAGTCTAGGTACATGTGGCAGGGAATCATCTTCCCTATCTGCAGGATTCAAGGCAGAATTCATTGATGTAGATATCCTGATGAGTGGGTGCAGATCCACTATAATAAACTGTAAACAGACCTATTTGCCATTAATCTTATTTCATATTCTGTGGCTAATTCTATTTTTTTTTTGGAGGGAGGAGGGAGGAGGAGGGGAAGGAACACAGTTCTTTCCAATCTGTTACTTTTTGTTGCACTATGTGCTTGGTCTTTAGTTTTCCAAAGTGCTCCATTTGTTTGGTGATAAGGACAAACCTGTTTGTCTAACAGTGGAGCTCCTATGACTGCAGTTACTTTGAATTTATGCTTCATAAATGGTTACAATTTCTAGGCACTACAGTAACATAAATTTTAAAACCTGAGTTTATATGATTAAGTGAGAAGTAGTACTGCATTGTGTATACTGCAGTACTAATAATTTTCACGATACATGCCTGTATTATTTCTCTCATATAAATATATTTAATTTTATTAGTTTCAGATTTGCCTCTCTTAGAGTTACCATGTAATAAAATACATTTAGAAAATGCCTAGTGTGATCCAGAAGTCCCACATAGTTTCATCAGTGCAATAACATCCATTTACACGTGAAGATACTTTAAAAATACAGTTTACAGGTCTACAGATTGTCACTCGGAACTATTGATAGGCTGATTTAGACCCTGTATCAAGTTGCCCAAGAGCATATACCCCCAGAAATTTAATTTTACTTTTTTATTTTTTTTTAGGTATGAAGCCAAATTTCGACAAAAACTTCTTGAATACACAGATTCCAACAACATCGCTTCCCTTTTCCTTACAGCTGCTAATCGCTGGCTGGAAGTCCGCATGGCAAGTACAATATTTTTGTGTATGCACAATGAATTTATTTGACTTCATTCCAAGCAATCTGATGAGGCATCCAACAGTTATCCAACCTCATCTGGGTTTTGAAGCTATACCTTTACATCTATATCTCTGTATCTGTAATGAACACGTGCCCAACCCCTCCTATAAACTGAATGGGGCATGACTTTTCCCTGTAGCCTGCAGCTTTTCTCTAAGACAAGAATAGTTTGTATAGGTCACATTGGCTCCTCTGTGTGAGGAGCGATCAAAGCTGATGGAGCTGTGCCGCCAGCCAGGATGCCTTTATGGGACTGTGTTAGTCAGAGTCAGCAGGGCTTTGCCTTGTGGCTCCCCAGGAATGTTTCATCATCCTGGAAGCCCTCTTAATAAGCAGAAGGGAGTAGACAGGTTTGTGCCTGTTTTGGGTCATCTGAAGAATGTCAAAGATACTCAGGTGCCTGTTTCCTTAGAGTGCTCAGTAAAGCGGCCTGGCATGAGAAATTACTTATTAAAACTAATTCATTGAGAAGCAAATCAAGGCATTTTATGTTGTGGATGGTGATATTTGTATCAGGCTTTGTTAGATACAGGCATAGTACCACTGTTGTGGTAACATGGGCTCCTTTTGTATGTGGTACATGTATGTTAACTCATATTTCATGTTACATTCTATACCTTCATTTGGGACTCCATTTTAGCTGGTACCTTTTGCTTCATAAAATCAGATATTGAGTATAACTTAAATAAAATGTTATTACTTTTTCATATGTTAAGTCCTAGATCACCTGAAGTCACATTGCAAACAGAGGCAACTGATAACTTCCCTCCTACAGATTTCATTTTCTAGCCTGTTACATAATTTTACCCACAGACTTGTCTGTGGGAAGTCAAATCACTAGTCATTTAGATTAAAGCAAAAGCCCATCATGGGTGGTCACAGTCTGACTAACAGATACATGCTGTACAAGAACAGCTTGTCTGAACAAATATGCATGGTAGCCAACCTGCAGCAACTGGAGTGCCTCCCAGCAGTCAGTCATCCACTGACAGAGGGGCTCACATGAGCATTTCCCTCCTACCCCAGGTAACATCAGCTGCACAGTATCAGCCACTTCTATTACATGCTTACCATACATTGTCTTCTCCAGAAGATTACAAGTGTTGGTACAACTTCTGCTGTGTACAACAGCGTTTCCAAACAGCACAGCCATGCCAAAGGCAGTGAGAATGGGTTTCTAGGCAGGGCCTGTATAGAGTTATATGGTGTTTTCTACCTGTATTTCAAATTGTGCAATGAGTTTGCTATTTGGTATGCAAAGTTATGAGAATGTATTAATCATTTGTAGACTTACAGTGATGGAGCTTATTCATATTCCTTCAGGAGTACATTGGAGCATGTGTGGTACTTACAGCAGCTGTCACTTCTATTACCAGTTGCCTGTATAGTAAGCTCTCTTCAGGACTTGTAGGCTTGGGACTAACCTATGCTCTTATGGTAAGAATCTCAGGACCCATTTTGTCTCTCCCAAACATTTTTTTGTAATTCTTCAGGGCACAAAGATGAACAGGAAGATTGAAGGTGTCTGTACATCTATAGTGGGTACTGTAACATCACCGAAATCATGTGTAAACTTCAGTTCACATTTAATGGTTGACATATTTGAGTGTGTGCTTTCTTCAGTTTTTAGATAAAATATTAATTGAAGTGTTAGTTCAAATATGTCAACAAAACACGGTCAAGTTGCATCATATTCTTTATATTGTCTTCCATTGTGATGACTATTTTTGTCAGTGCATCAATTGCAGTTATGCCCCGGTACATCATTGTAGACTGTCAGACCTTAAGTTACCAAGATGATGTCTTTTTGTCTCTTCAGTGTTCCCCTCCCTCTTTCCTGTTGGTGTAGATCAGATCTCATAGTACCAAAGTATCTGTGCACTGCAGTTAGGAAATTTAACCTTAAGTTGTCATTGTCACCTTGTTGATGTGTACCATACAGTTCATTCACAACTTCAGCTGATTAAGGCTGAACGAGTGTTACTGTGGAGGAATATAAACTGCATGCTGGTCAAATGTTGCAAACTACTAAAAATCTGGAATTTAGCAGTGTATTTGCTTTACATCAGGTGTCTAACTATCTGAATTGGATGGTTCGTAACCTGGCTGACATGGAGATCCAGCTGGGTGCGGTGAAAAGAATCAATGGCCTTCTCAAAACAGAAGCTGAAAATTACGAAGGGCTCCTTTGTAAGTGCAGTTTTGTGCAGCATGCAGAAAGAGCTTGCTGATATTTTAATGCTTTTGCAGTGTATTACCATGAAAAAATGTAATAAATCACTTAATGAGCTGATGAATCTATTATTAGAGGGTTGATTTTTGTTGTGTTGTGTTTTGTTTTGTTTTGTTTTGTTTTGTTTTGTTTTCCCCCTGTGTTCCTGGTACAGCTTCCTCGCAGATTCCCCAGAACTGGCCAGACAGAGGGGAGATCCAAATCCAGAACCTCAGTGTCCGTTATGACAGCAACTTAAAGCCAGTGCTAAAGCACGTCAATGCCCACATTTCTCCAGGACAAAAGGTAAAAAAGTGCAGTGATTATAAGAAGCTCTTTAGGCATTGTAGAAATCACAAAGATGAAAAAACATAGCACAGTATGTTTTAATGACTGAATGACAGAATTTTTTCTCCAGAAGAATGTAGTGCACTGGAAAGGGGTCTCTGGGTTTCTTAGTTTGGTGTGTTTAGGCATACATTAGTGAGAAGTTAGAACTACACACAATTTCTCAGTATTCCAGTGTCCTGCTGTCAGCACACAATGTGTGCTGACAGTGACAGTCACCCCTTACTGTGTTAGACCTACTTTCCATCATTCCCATGTGGCTCTCTTGCCTTTATTTCCATCATTGCCACTTTTCTGTTGTTCCTGTATATAGGACTGGCCTTGATTTATCTATAAGTGCTCAAATGTCTAAAGACAAAGAGTGAACTTAAGTGTTCTGTTATGGCCAGTTCAGCTTGACTGAACTATCAGGACATGAGGATCATGTGGATCAGAATAGCTCCTCCATCCACTCATCTTACATGTCAAATACAGACGTTATCCGTTTCCGCTCACCTGATGTTCATCTGCTTTCTGTGTCACAGATTGGAATCTGCGGCCGAACAGGCAGTGGAAAATCCTCCTTCTCTCTTGCATTTTTCAGAATGGTTGACACTTTTGAGGGTAAGATTACACTTTGGCATATAGGTCAAGCTTAGCTTCTGAAGGTGCTTCAATAGTCCTTACCTTAACAGCAGCAGCAGCATTGAAGTACAATTTTTGAATCTGCAGGACACACTCTGTGGTCTTGTTTAAATATGGTATCATTTGTCCCCTAACAGCTGTGCCATTGATAAGCTGGATCAAAAAAGATTCTACTTGACAGAAGCAAAAGTCATTTTGTGCTGTTAAATCACAACAGTAGGAGCAAACTGTAAAAGGGAAAGGTGTTCAAGTACAATTAAGGATCCGTGCGCATGGCACAGATAGGACCCACTGGGTCCAGAAAACTCAGCAACTGGGGATTGCAGTTTGGCCTGCTGCCCTGGAATTTCCTGCCATAATTCTTGCTATGTGTGCCATGTCCATATGCCTTATGAAGTGTCTTCCTGTGCATCTCAAAAATTTTAGCCTCGGTTTCCCAACCACAACATCCACAGGGCCCTCATGCAGAGCCAGACAGTTGTACTTGGAGATAAAATTTCAGTGTTCAATAGTAATTTGGCTTTTTGAAACCCTTGTTACCCCTTGTTACCTCTGCTAACTAGTCCCTGGCTGAAGTAATCTCTTACCTTCATGTTTGATATAAGTTTATAATGGTCAAGCAGATAAGTAGTGTGTCTAATAATTCATAAAATATTACAGGTATACTTTGTATTCCTCCCAAATGAGGCTTAGTCTCAAGACAGTTGTGCTTGCTGCTTAACAAAAACTTCTTTCATTAGTGAATAAGGGGCTATGGAATTCAACGCCTGTTCCTGCTGTGCTTTATTGCAAGCTGAAAGTGAGCCATGTCTTTGCCAGCAGCTGCGTGGCATGATGAACAGTCTAGCAGACTATCCATTTTCTTTTGAATAGGAAGGATTATCATTGATGGTATAGATATCGCTAAGCTCCCTTTACAGACGTTGAGATCTAGACTGTCAATCATTCTCCAAGATCCTATTTTATTCAGTGGAACAATCAGGTAAGCATTAAGCATGACCAGTAAAAACCACATATTATAGTTATACCTTATAATGACTTTTACAGAACTGCTGATAGCAAACTGTTCAATTCTGGTCCCCTCAGTTGGAGTAGGAAGGATCACTGCCTCCTGTCTGTGCTTTTTACCCACCTCTGCCAGACTGCACCTTCCCAGTGCCTGAGCCTGGTCAGCATGCTGTCAGCAGAAGGCATCCCATGTCTGGGAAGTAGGCAAAGTCACTGTTTATTCCTCCAGGACTGAGTAACCTGATAAAATCACCCATAACCACCCAGCGCTTCTTGAAAACTTCTTTCTCCTACATCTGTTTTCATCTGTCTGTCTTAAAAAATGAGACAGAAAAAATGCAGACTAAAAAATTCATGTAGAAAAAGAGGAAGCAACAGAACAATAAGAGAAGTACTGGGGACGGTCTAGGGTATTTTATCCTGAAGCCTTTATCCATGTCGGTCTTCTAGTCTTTGAGACGTTCTTTCATTTGTGAGAATATCTGAGAATTCTCTTTCCC
>NW_010175673.1:12615-14587 GCF_000695765.1 Mesitornis unicolor
GGTGATGCAGTAGAAACAGTGGTAAAAAGCTCCACAATTTCCTACAAATGTCCTCCCCTATATCTGTGGCATTTACCTTTGAAAGGAACAGTACCATCCTCAGTGCAGAGTTACGTCACCTGCCGTTACAGTTTCTACATGTCATTAGAGTTCACTGAAAATGATACAGGCTTCTGTGGTTTGTTGACTTCACACTAATACAGATCCCAAGATTATCTCCTGAACTTGCCTGAATAAAGCGTGATTCATTCAAGTCAGAAGATGAGGTGACTGTATACCTTTATTTTATTAACATATTTTAAAATGTATTTAGGCCAGCATCTTTATTCACAGCACATACAGTCAGAGTAAAAAGTAAAAATAAAAATTTAAAAAATTTCAAATCATTTAAAAATTCAAATCATTGAATCTTTTATTTCTTTCTACCATTCTATATATTAACAAGATTCACATTTTCTATCAGTTCCAGGCTACAGCTTGCTGTAAAATAACATTGATCTGTTCATAAATCCAAGATTTGTTCAGTTGTAGTGAAGGCTTGCATTTCATGATTCAGTGTGAAGTTTGATTGTTCTGTTTAGTATTTCTATAGCAGTAAAGAACAAAGAGACATTGGTTTTAAAAGGAGGGATGGTACGATTTTGGCCACAAAGATATCTGCAAAACAGGAAGCTTTTCCCATTCTGCTCGACTGAGTCATATTTTGTTCTTAATCACATTGGTATAAATGTTGACCAACTCTGCAAAATTCTGGTAGGTTTATACCAACGATAGATCAGAATCAGGCCCAGATCTTTAGCATGTGATTATTTCCAGGTTTGTTTCTAAGCACACTAAAAGAAGAAATACATTGCAGAAGTTTGTATTGACTGATATTCTTGAATTACACATAACTGCAGGTTTAACTTGGACCCCGAGAAGAAGTGCACTGACAGCATGCTGTGGGAAGCATTGGAAATAGCACAGCTCAAGCATGTGGTGAAAGCGCTCCCTGGGGGCCTAGGTAATGAGACTTCCTTCTTGAAGAGATTGCTTCCAGTGTTCACAACACTGCTGTTTCACATTTACTATTTATTAAAAAGGTAGCTGCTGAACAGAAAGCTTTTTAGGTTTATTGACAAAAAATGCTTGCCTGCAGGCAAAGGTCCTATATCTATCGAACTCCCTTATCAACTGCACCTGGAGGGCAAAATCCTGCTTCTATTCAATTCAATGTTAAATCATTATTTTATTTCAGTACATCTTTGTTACAAAGCATTGAGGTTTATGGGTCTTGTGAATTCAACTGAGATGTCAGCAATGTTATCTAGAATTACATTCTTTTGTGTTTTCATAGAATCATAGAATATTTAGGCTGGAAAAAACCTTGAAGAACATTGACTCCAACCGTTTACCTAGCACTGGCAAGTCCAATAATTATGTCCAGGGGAGATGATTTCAAAAGCTTTAAGCTGTGAATCATTTGACCATGTAAAAAAAAAAAAACCCCAGCAAAACACAGAACCCAAAAAACTTGCCCAAAACCTTAACAATAATAAAGCTTTAGGGTAAAGAAGTGATGGATACCACTTTGACAGATGTTTAAACTTGCACTTAAACATACTACTACTAGCTACTTTGATCTCTAATAGATATAGAGAATATAATGAGACTGAAGTATTGGTTGTTTTGAGCAAAGGAAATAAACATGCAGCTACACAAGCAGCTGTAGACCTAGGAAATGTTACTGTGAAAGTCTTTATGCTGAAAGTGAGTCATTATTTTCCAAGCATATACTCTACTCTGATCTGAGCCTCTCATACACACACGCACACCCCATAAATACTGGTTTTGCTATATCATTTCCAGATGCTATAGTCACAGAAGGGGGTGAAAACTTTAGCCAGGGCCAAAGACAGCTGTTCTGCCTAGCAAGGGCTTTTGTGCGGAAGACGAGCATCTTCATCATGGATGAAGCCACAGCATCTATTGA
>NW_010175674.1:0-2830 GCF_000695765.1 Mesitornis unicolor
TTTATCTGCAGAGAAATATATGTCATATTACCCGGGCAGTTATAAGTTGTCTACTGGTTGCGTGGTTTGAGCAAGTAGTGTGATCATATGAGACCAAACTTTGACCTTTGTAAAATTGTGTTCAGCTGTGACTAAAACTGAGCTTCTCTGTGCCTTGAGTTTAGTTATCTGTTAATTACTGCATTGGTTATTTTAAAAAAAGAGTAAATTAATGTTCTCTGAATACTATCACACAAACAGCAATAGAATACTAAATATGTTTGGGTATTGATCTTTACCAGCATTTTTATTTTAATTGCCTACAATCAAGTTGGATTCACAACCTTGAATCTGTCAGTGGAAATGCCACTGTAATTTAGTAAGTGAATAAGATACAGGAAAAAAAGGTGGCTGTAATTCAGCAGTTTAGTTATGCACTTGAAACTTTGCTGAGGCGTCTGTCCTATAGAGCATAAAACCTGACTATTCCCCACCCCCCTGCGCCCATTCACCTTCTTTTCCTTCTCTTCCCCAGAGGTCCCAGCAGAGAGATCTCCTCGCAGATGGAGCATCTCCGGGACCAGCACCTCTGAGAAAACCAACTCCATGGATGCTTCGAACACTTCTCCTTTCAAAGTGCCAGTGAGTATGCCTTTCCTGCAAAGGAGGAATTTTTCTCATTGAGTAGGAGGAGGAGATTAAAACATATCACAGTGTACAACTAAGCTCTGGGGAAATAAAAAACAAAGAGTATTTTAGTTAATATTTCCAGTTGACCAAGAGGTATTGCTGTCAACTCTCATGTATTATCAATGAGATTTCTGCTAGATCTGTAACTTGCTTATTTTCATGGCCTTGATCTGAAGTTGCAAATAGTGAAACATCAGTGTTAATGTGGGCAGCGACCTATAAAAATACTTTTGAAGTTGCCGCCAGGGATCGCATTACATATTCAATTTTGACTAAGAATACAGTTCTTTTAGGCTGGTGATAGCATGTTGGTTTTCCCTTATGCCAATAAATTACAAAGAAAATAGAAATAGCTTTACAGTTCGCTCGGAAGCTGATGACGTTTCTGCGGGTGGGTTAATTGCTCTTTAGCCGTGAGTTTGGTTGGCTGTGAGTCTGCGCGAGACGTCTTCAGCTCGAGTTCGGATTCTCTTGCTTGTGTCAGTCTGTGGTCAGCGTATCCAGGAACACAAAGGCCTTTCTATTATTAGGCTGAGGGCAGATGCTTTAAGTTAAAACGAGGTGCTCAGTCACTTTTTAACAATATTTTTTCATGTATTACAATATCTAACTTGAATATTGCAAATATTTTCATATCCATCTTTTTTTTTGCAATTAATCTGCCTACTTTAAAACCTCAGGAAAAACAAGAGGAGAATTGTCTAAAGAATTATCTAGTGACCATTGGGTTTTTTTGTATATTCCCTATGGACACGAGTACTGTTTCTGTACCTCAGTGTGTATGTTCTTGCTTTGCTCTAGGGAGCACTCATCCCTTTTAAGCACACTTCCAAGCTCACTTTAGATGCAAAAGTGCATGAAACGTGGCTGTTGATTAAATCCCACATTGTGTCATTTTAAAAATAAATTTAAAGAACAGCCAAGGATTTGATCAGAGCTCTTTATAAAAGGATTAAGATGGTCAGAGTGCATAGATCGTATGGTGCTTAAAGCAACCTGTAAACTCATTATTTACTGGAATTGAAAAAGAGACCAAGGAAGCGGTGAATACGCTGGGTATCCATAGTTCATACTATTACAGAGTCATAGAATAATCTGATCCATTCCCGTCTTCAAAGCTGGGCCAACTTACATAAAGTTGCTCAGGGCGTTCTTCAGGCAGGTGCTGAAAACCTCCAAGGATGCAGATTGCACAGCCTTGCTGGACAACCTGTTCTGGTGCTTGACTGTCCTCACTGTGAGGAGTAGTTCTTTTGTCTATTGAAAGACCACAAATCACATTTTCATCTACTTTAAAAAGTACCTGAAGTAGCAGTTAAAGCACAATATACGGCTTAGCCTTGCGAAGAGAAAGCTCAGAGGGAAATCTTAGCAATGTCTTTAAATACCTAATGGAAGGCAATAAAGACAACAGAGACTGGCTCTTTGGACAGGAGGCGGTGAGGACAAATTGAAATATAAGCAATTCCATTTAGACATGAGAAAAACCTTTTTTCACTGTGAGGGTGATGAAGCACTGGGAACAGGTTGCCTGGATAGATTGCTGAGTCTCCATCCTTGGAGATGTATTCAGAAACAGACTGGACAAACAGAAGTAAGCATCTGGCTGAAGTTTACCCTGCTTTGAGCAGGGGCGTTGCACTAGACAGTCTCCAGAGGTGCCTTCACACCTTGGCTATTCTGTGATGCTGTCAACTGTCCTCTCTAACTTCAGTGGTTTGTTTTCTGGGTTGTACTTGGAGAAAAGCAGTCTTGGTTTAGTTGGTATGAAGTTTGTCACAAGAATATTCCGTTATGTCAAGTTCTGAGATTTTTATGCTGAACCCATCCGTGGTCCACACAGTTCCAAGAGGATTTCTCAGCTCTGAGAGATGTCAAAAGTCCTCGTTATTCTTGTCTTCATTTATAAGAAATTCTGTGTCTTTGTCTTTTATAAGTAATTGCCCTAGCCTTTAGATGCATTTACATGCATTGCCATGGTCTTCACCTAACAACTGCAAGCTACACATCAGAAGTGTAGTCTTGCTATCTGCCTCCTATTTATTTATTTATGCCTCCTATTTTCTTTGTTCTCCTTTTTTGTACAGTTTTTAAATGCTGATCCTATCTTTTAAGTAATCTTTTAAGTACTGTTTCTCTAATTCTTCTCTAATACTTCTTA
>NW_010175675.1:0-4486 GCF_000695765.1 Mesitornis unicolor
ACACATATATATATTATATACACATACATATATATATATTTGGTATTTAATAGGGGTATCATCATTGTCGTAATGAACTACACTAACAATTCATCTACCCTGGCTACTTAAAAATATCAGTACCCAAAACGGGCAATCGCTAACACCAAAGTAAAGAAGTGTTTAAGAACCATATTCTTAACCTCAGCAGCTACTTCATTTAGATTATTGGAGGATGGGGGCCAGTAATCACAGCTACTTATATTGCAATTATTTAGATAGAATAACAAAGAATAGGCAATGTAGATAATTATGATAAAGAAAAGAACGCTGCAAAGGATTTATTTCCTCCTGTTCCAAATAATTTTAAGCCTGCACTTGGCTATAAATCATAAACAAAGAAAGAAATTAAGAGAGAAATTCAGGTGACAGAATCACTACTGCTGAGAGGTCCTCTCTCTTGTTACTGCTAGGACCAGAATACTCTCCCATCTTTCTGACCTTTCTGCATTGCTTAGAAACATTAGAAGGATGAATATCTATTGATATTCTGATAGTATTTTTATATACAATTCTTCAAAAATGCATTTTCATAGAACTTTTGTAGATTTCTTTTTGGAAACAAGTAAGTAAAAAGAACAGCGTTTGGGCCCTGAAACCTAGAGGAATTAATCTGAGTTTAATTTTATCATTTTTTCTAAACATGGATGAAAAATCACAAGGTTTAGAAAAGAATATAGAGCCCCCTAACGTAACTTGTATTCTGCAGCTGGTTTGATGGTTTTCAATCTGAATATAAAATGTTTTTGCGTGTTGCCTTCGCCTTATTAAAACCTCTGTGTTTTGGAACGTACCCGCTGCCCCATTACTGCTGAAGTTCTTACTCCAAAAAGCAGCCACTTCTCCAAATAAACTTCCCAAGAAAAGACTCCCCCTGCCCTCCTCCAGCCCCTTCCGAAGGGTCAATGAGACCCAGTAACAGAGACCTATCACATATAAAATACCCTGCTGATTTTCCAAAACGCCTCGTCTGACAAGAGAAATCCATTGCAGCCCTCTTCAGGCCGAGCCACTTACATTCTGCAGTCAGTAAAAACAGACGCCCATTGCACGTCTGTATACAGGGGGAAACCGACGTCCAACACGTCTGAAGTGAATCATTAGCAACTCTGCCACGCGGTGTGGTATCAGAGCCAACGCATCAGTAAAACATGGGTTAAATATAAAAGAATACATCCGATTCCACTGCATCAAATAGGAAGTTTTAGGTTCTTCTATGCACTCACTAAATTCCTTCACCTGACAATTCAGAAAACATTTCAAAATCTATTAAAGCTGCAAATTGCTTTGCAGGAGTTGCACAGTAGTGCACACATGCCTGAACTGGCAGAATTACCAGGAGAGCTGTAGTATTGCAGCTGAGACATTTCCCTGAGTCTGGTATGATATTTCCCTATCAGAATATGATTTTAAGTAACAAATCCTCTGCTTAACCCCAACAACCCACCATGGAAATTCAGATCTGGGAATCGGGTGATGCTCTACTGGGGAATGATCAGCACTCCTTGCTCTAAGGAAATCAAATTTGGGGTAAACAAACTGTCAAGAGTGATTGCTGCTTCCCATATCTTCTTTTAAAAATTTACCTTTTCTAAACGCAATACTTCGGAATTAGAGGAATTTTCATGAATTACTGCCTTTCTGTAAAATTGTCTGATCTGCTTATAACCTTAACTCGTAACCTTCTAGAAACTGAACACATCGTCCATAGTTCACACAGTTTACATTGTACATAGTTAACAGCGAGCAACAATTACGTATTTTAATATCATCTACTAGAACAGAACTATAACAGTTCCCTCAATACGGCAGATAACAAACAGGCTGTGTCACAGACCTACATGAATTTATCACTATGGGCTTGCTGACTGAAAATAAAGTGCTTCTTTTGTGTCAGCTCTATATCGACACCTAAGACACTAACACCACTTTATTTGACATAATAACGTGTTGATTTTCGAGTAACGAGCAATAGCATTTCCTGAGCTGTGTTCTTCAAGTATATCATATTTATTATCTGCAGGTACTTCCTACACAGAGGTGTTAGACTTAAGGTAAAAATGCTTGTTTGCAGTCACATCTCAGGGAGAATTCTTGGACATTATTGAAAAAATTCATTTTATCCAGACTGGAAAATAACTACATGAAATTGGTCTCCTTGCTTTAGAATGATTTTTTTTCCCTTCCTTTCTCCCCTCCAAAACATATCTACATTTTAAGTACTCTCTGACTCAACATAACTAGAAAAACATATAGTATAAATACAGATCAGACTCTGGCACTTGCCCAGGCAATTTCAAAGTCCTCAGATCTACCTCTGCTTGCCAAGTCTCCTCTGAACACAACGTCAGATAAGCTGAAATGTAAAAAGTTATCTCCTCTCCATGCTGAGCAAAGATCTGCAGAATTCATTCAACCGCTGTGGAACAATTTAAAGCAAAAACATATTCAGGCCCCCACAAAACTGACTGCTACACTTTGTGCACTGAAAAGAACTGACCATGCAGCTCTCAACTGCAAGCTAAACTGGGACAGTAACTGCTGTTTCTGAGGGGAGAGACGATGATGGGAGAGATGGTGGTGTATTAAGTTCAGACATTAAGACCAGCACAACAGATATTTACCAGGCAACTAAAACTTGCTACCAGAGAGACTGGGTGAGAGCAACTTCAGGCTCCTTTCTGCAGCTTGCTGAGCACTGGTTCACATCCAGCAAAGCTTCAGCTGTTGCTTAACTCAGTGCTCAGCAACTTGCAGGGCTGAGCATAAACGTTACACTGCAGTCTCCAGTGGGACTGAGGGAGGGTATCTGGTACGACTGGTGGTGTATCGTATATGTGACTTACAACAGAGTAGAATTATAGAGCATAAGGAATGGAAAACAAAATATTCATCATTGATTTCCTGGTTCCTAGTCCCTAAGGAATCTGAAATTGGGCTGCTGGAACCAGGATGATGCAGGTTCCCGTCCCGCAGTGAGATGAAGGGATCATAAATCCTAGTTTTCCAGCAAACTTAGAATGTGCAGGAGTAAAGTTCTAATTCTGGTTACACGCGTCTTTTAAATTATAATAAAATTCCTTAAAAATAGACTCAAAGATTTCCTATGTCATTGTTTTGAATAAGAAATTACACTAGTAAACCTCAGTACTTGTTCAGTACTTGGTACTGCTGTGTCAGAAACCCTGGTTTCACATGCATAATGCAACAACTACGACCTGCATGGAAAAAAAAATGCTATTACCAACACGATGGAAAGAAGAATTACTTCTGTCAGTATCAGTGGTGCTGCACAAGGTTTCTATGACAAATAAAGACTAACACGTCTGACCGTCAGAAAAACACAGCTGATGCCTAGACTAATATTGACCCATTCCATTTAATACTGCAATCAGACTAATAGAAGAGACACTGAAATATCTGCATGCTGAGAAGTGGGGTCAAGAAGCTGCGCTAAGAGACAGTCAAAAGTGACTGCAGCGAGGTTCTGTTTTTCTTTTTAGTGAACAGAAGCAGGCCCATTAGGCGATCACTACCTAAAGGCACAGACAAATAACTTCTGTTATTAATAACAAACATAACTTTTCAGCCAGCCTCTTCCAAAACAGATGTTGAAAGCAGCCAAAGTTATTCCTAAAGCACTGTTAGCTGAAATTGAGCCAGATTCCTGACCCCAGGACTACTTCTCAGCACTACATGAAGGCTATACGAATACTTATGAGAGTGCCACATCAGAAGAAAAGACGACGTAATCCATTTATCATGGTGGTGCTCTTCAGATCTCTGCTGACAAATGTGCAAAGGAGAGCTTTACAATGAGAACATCATATAAAGGTAACTCAAAAGTTTTGAAACTAGCCTTACTTAACTGCTCCTTTTAGTTGCAGTTTTAATTACTGGCAAACAGATCATAATTCCTACTTCTTCCTCTCTCGTGCTTAATTCTGTGTGGATAAAGTCGCAGCATCTTTGTGGCATCTCTTATAAGCTACTACAGTTTATGGAGCAGGATCTCTCAGAGGGTAACCACATGCACACACAACACCTGTGCAGTTCATAAGAGGAAGAGGGAATCTTAGACAGTCAGGAGAGAAATCTATCAAGTAAAACAAGCTAGGTGTTCTTGACGTACCATTGACTAAGCTGGCATTTGCATTATCAGTGGCATTTGCACCTGCTGCACCATCTGTAGCTGAAGGAGGGTGGGAGGAGGGATGGGAAGAATCTACTGAGTAATAATGGATAAAAGAAACAATAAATAATAATAATAACATGAACAAATGCACATGACAAACAAAAAACACATTTATGGAATACTACGGCTTTGTTTTCTCCAAAATCAGTCTCTTTTAAATTAATTAACATAACTTAGAAAAGCAAAATGGCATTTCAAAGGCTGCGCAAAGTAATGCAAAAACACGTACATGGAATAATAATAATAATAATA
>NW_010175676.1:0-58755 GCF_000695765.1 Mesitornis unicolor
ATATATGTTAAAAATAAATTGAGAAAGACCAACACAAGGAAGCTACTTTTCTCGAGCTAACCCCTTAGGTACTGTTTTCCTTTCCTGTCGTTTTGCCGTTATTGCGGTGTTGCAAAACGAAGCCAACTACGACCAGAGCCGGCTGAGAGCCCCCCGGAAATCAGCTGCGCCCCAGGGGCACCCGCTGGCCGCCCCCCAAAGGCGGCGCCCACCGAACACCCCACTGTGCTTTTCCACATTGGCTTTGCCTTATTCTCCGCGGTGGCCGAGCGTCCCCACGCAGGAGCGCGAGGGCCCGGCGGGCTGCTGGACCTCTGCTTTTCCGAGTACTGAAAACCGGGGGAAATTTAAGTTGCAAGTCGCAGGCACCTGCTGTCACTTTAGGGAAAGCTTGGCTTCGAAATAAGGGGACAAAGTGTTCGGGGATCTTCTACCCGCCAATTCTCTTTTGCAGGTCATTTTTTTCCTTCCCTAGCAAGGTAAGTTGAATATAAAAGGACACTAGCGTCGCGACCGGGTGTCCATCGGGGGAGACAGACTGCGATCGAGTCCGGCTCAGAGACCCACGCAGGGCTGACGTCAAGGGCAGACCAAGACCAGACCGGGTTCAAAACAAGCCCGAAAGGGTAAAAGAAGAGGGACAGCTCTGAGCGGACCGTCACCAACAGCTTGGCATCACTGACCTTCGTGTCACCAGAAAGAAAGTGCAGCCTCTGCTTCACTGGAATGAACACGAGATGCTTCGAAATAAAACAGCAACCTTTGGTTTGGTAAAGAGTTAAGTGTTTTCCCATTCAAGACAATCTTATGTGGAATACTAACAAGGTAGTAAAACACAAGCAAACTAGCTTTAGAAACAAGGCCTTCGTGCTGGGCACAAGAAATCAAGAGTCATGTTAAACTTATCATCTCAAGAAAACAAAAGTGACTTTAGGGAGGGGCACGGGGGAAAAATCGGGAGAAGAGAAAGGGAACAGAAGGTCCCCCTGGCAGAAAAACCCACCGCGGTCTCTTACAGTGATGCCCCCGCTCCTACCGCGGCCGATCGGCTCCAAGCGCAGTGTGACTGGGGGGCGCCAGGGAGGTTCCCCCTCCCCGAGGGTCCTTTCTGCCCCTGGCATGGCCGCAGGGAGGGCGGCAAGGCCAAGCCTCCTGGAAGCTGCTGCCGCCCAGACGACCTCTGGGTGCGGGGTCAGGCGAAGAGCCGAGCAAAGTCGAAATGAGCTGCTGGGGCGAGCGTCCGAATGCAACCGCGGGGGGAGGAGGGGGTGAGGTGGGCAACTTGGGGGCATCCAGAACAAAGCCACGGCTCCAATGCCATGGATGACGGTGGAGACGGTTTCCTTTCGCTCCGCTACTGATCAGGGTATCACCGAAACCTTACAGCACTCAAAGAGTTAGAAAGCGGGGTGGGGGGAGCAAAGATGCGGGTTTTGGGAGGGAGACGGCATTAATAAAGGAGGAGGAAAAAGAAAAAAAAAAAGGGAAATAATATTCAAAAAATCATGGAAGCGAAGGCACTCCAAACTATATAGATACACTATACATCGCTAGAGTTATTGTTACAATAATACAGGCCGGTACCTACTGTACAGAGTTAAAACTATATGGCTTTAAAAAGCTCGTCTACATTTTGTCTGATTATTAAACAGAATCACTGCCCTGAACGGTAACTTTTTGCTCATTAATAACAGTTCCTGGGTCCACATATTTACATACAAAACAATAAAACTCAAAATTCAAAAACAACCAAAAATAACAATGTACAAGCTTGAATTTGGTGAGGAGCTTTTTTGTTGTTATTGGGTTTTTTTGTGTTTTTTTTTTCTTATTATTTACAAAAAAGGTTATTCAAAGACCTGGATCTAACTTGTATAAAAGAGTGTGTGATCCTGCCATGATCCTTGAAAGAAAGAAAAAGAAAACCAGAGGGGCGCCCCCGACCCTCCCCCAGCCGAACACACACACGAGACACAACAGACGCCGGCACAGTCACAGAACCAGAGAGAAAAGCTCTCAACTCCCCTCTGCCAGGCTCAAACGAAAAGGTTTGAAAAGTGAAAAAGAAGAAAAGCCACATTTCCTGGCACAGGCAGCAACTTTTCTTCGTTACATTTATTTTTTTTAAAAGACTCAGTAATTTACTGCCTTCAAAGAGCATCTGTGGCCAATGTTTCAGCAGCCTTGCCTATACAGCGGATCCATACCCCGCCAATGTCCTACTTCTTGAGTCTCCTGCATCTGTTTGGATCACTGGGTCAGCCAAGCCCCTCCACTTACCTTGCGGGACCCGGGCTGGCCGAGCGCTCGCATTAGGATGCTCTTCAGCCCTTCCTATGAAGTTGCATGTAAGGATTTGGAAAGTCGCCTCCTTCTAAACGTGGGGGTGCTTTCCCTTGCGGCCAGCCAGATTTAACAACAGCTAAAAAGCTTTAAAACCTTTTTGTTTTTTAAAACGTGTGTGCCTGACAGCAAACCGCTGAGGGGTGTAACATGAGGGTTTTTCGGTTTCACGGTAGGTGGTCGCTCACCTCTTGAAACAGCTCCTGCCTCACTGAACCCCCCCACATCAAGCGGGAGAGGGAGGGCAGGGCTTTTATCAGCTCCAGGGCTGCTAAGAGACAGCTTCCAAAAATGAAACAACCCCACGCCAACAGGATAAAAGGTACAAGAAGAAACACACCGAGCTCAGGAGCAAAACCCCTGCCGCCCCCGTGGCGGCCCAGCGCCCCCGTGGCGGCCGAGCTCGGCAAAGCCGCTACTGCCGCCTACCCCCGAGCCGCGCGCTCCCGAAAAGCAACCGCTTGCCTTAGAGATCCGCAGGTGGAGTAACAGCTCGGTAAGCACCAAAGGCGACTACGGCTCCTCTGGAGGAGGAGGGTAAGGCCGGAGGGGACGCCAACCGCACGCCTACGACAAGACCAGGTCTCCAAAAGTCGCGCTCCTGCGCCACAGCCGCTCGCCCCAGCCTTTCCCAGGAATATTGCTTTGACTTCAGGAAGAGCGACGTGGCTGCGCGCCCCATGCTGCCGTGGGGAGGAAAGCGGGCCCCTGGACAGATGGACTAGAACAGGCACCCACCTCGCGCTCCAGTCAGACTGCGTCGAGGTCATCGAGAAAATTAAACAAAAAAGCAGTACTGTATCTATGTATACATGTATATATTTATATAATATATATACACACACACTCGTATATAGCCAGCTTGCCTACAAGTCAGCAGGTACAAGTTACTGTCGAGAGCACTCGGATGTGTATTTTATTAAGATTCTACCGATGTAAAAACATAATGGCAACGTGGCAACACGCATCAATAAATAGAGATCAAAAAAAGCAAGAGGTTAAAAAAGATGAAATTAAATACAGGTTCTAGCCGTGGATTTTAAATCAGAACTATCAGAGAATATGGCATCCTGCAAGTTAAAACTGCAGCTAAAGAAGAAAGTATTACAAAATAAACCAGTAGACTGTTACAGTTCACATTATAAACCCTGGTGTCCTTTTCCTATACGCACCTGGGGAAAGGGGAAGCCTGTTCAAATTGAGGGCCTGGAGCAGGGGGGGGGAATAAAAAACAACCAAACAAAAACCCAAGCTTTCACAGTGGCCACTTTCCAAAAAGTCCCTTCGCATCCCCAGCTGGGCCCCCGCCCCCTCAGAGGATGTTTTTGTCCACTCTTCTCTGCTGAAGATGGGGGCTGACCGCTCTGCCGGCCGCTTGGCCCCGCACCGCGACTGGGGGGCAGGAGCAAAGGAGGCGTTCCGGCAAAGCGAACCGCTCACGTTGCTGCATGTGTGTGTATTATATCATATCTTACATCACCCACTCGGGCACGGCTTTTCCCATAATGAAGCTGCAGGTCTCTTCGTCGCTAGCGCTGATTTTTTAAATGCAAGGCATCCGCTAGCGGTTCACGCCTTGGACACACGGCAAGCCCTCCCCCCCACCCCATGGCACCCCGTTTTCCTACCACGTCGCCCGCTCCCCGTACCGAGGCGGGGAATTCTTCAGGCAACCCGGGATATGGATTCGCTGACAAGAAACGCTGAGCTCTGTTGAATGACCCCTGCTAAGCTCCCGACCAAATTCAAGCTGTGCACTACATTAAAGTCCGAAACTTCACTTAAAAAGAAAATAAAAAAAGAGGTTAAAAAAAAAAAGAAAAAGAACTTCAGCAGAGAATGAGGTTTGGGGTTGGTTTTGTTTTGTTTTGTTTTTCCTTCTTTCTGTCGTGGGAGAGGGCATGAGGCAAGAGTCCTGGTTCTGAAGTACACAACAGCAAACTTTCAACATGAAGAGATTGTCGAGGGGAGATCTTGGTGTGTTGTATTGCTCCGCTTTCCCTCCTCCCCCCACCTAGTCCCCTGCCCTGGACACCCTGCAGAGTGAGGATACAATGAAACTGGTTTGTATTTATAGATATTTTACAAGGTTAAATAAGAACAACAATATAATAATAAAAAATTGAACACTCAAATGAACAGGTTGGTTGGTTTGTTGGGGTTTTTTTGTTGTTTGTTTTTCTTTTCTTTTTTTTCCTCTTTTTAATTTTCTTTCCAAATGTGACCAGTGTTGCTGAGCAAGACTCAAATTACTGGTGATTTTTCCTGTGCAGCTGGCTGCTTGGTACCGGTTCAGGTGGAGTTGGAGGCTGATGCTGTAGCTACACTATTGGTCTGAACTCGTTCTCCTGCGTTAACATCTGCAAACGACAGGCGAGAGGAAGGGAAGAGAGAAAAACATCCAGTGTTACCTCCAAAATCCAGACACTTTTGGAACAGCAGCTACAACATTCTCCACACAGAGAAACCCACAACCCCCACTGAGGTGCCGCCTGGTTTGGATGCCCTACAGGGGTGCTGACGGAAAGGTTTGGGAGGGGAGGAGGTCTTTAAGCAGGACAGAGGCAACCTGAAGGGCTGAGAGTCGCACACCAACACCCAGCTGGGCTCCAGCAGGACCCACGTTACCTTCCAGGAACTCTCTGCAAGACAAGGCACAGGAGCACGGCCATAACTAATGCATCGAGTGTCCGTGGCCACCGCAAGGCTTCACGCTGGAAGTTTCACACTGCCAGGCCCTCTCGCCACAAAGGTTCATTGTGTGAACGAGCGCAGGCAATGAGCGCCACAACCCCGCGCCCCCGGCACAAGCAGCTTGTGTGTCCACATGCAATTCCTGCACTTGCTTCCTCGGAAAGCATCTTTCAAGTCTACGGCTTGTTCTGTGTTGCTCAACCCAGGTTGGATCTGCCACCCTCTGAGCTGCTGAAGCAGATTAACACGGAGGCTTCAAGCCAGCCACGAGGTTTATGCAGGCCTATAACACTCTCAGAGGATTTGGGTCGCAGCAGTAAATGGTCTTCAACACCTTCCCTTCTCTGGGAAGGGCAGTGCTCCACAGAGATGCGCCATGGCATCCTGGGCACGTGTCAAAGTGCATTCCAAGAAAACACAGGGTTTGCAAAGAAATACCAAAAGGAAATTTCACTGTAAACTATGCCACCTGAACCAGGTATTTTCTAAAAAAAAAATAAATCAAATCAAATCAAATCAAATCCTTGGAAGAGTTGGTAGGGAAAAAAAATGCACTGACATCACCTGGAACCACCGTACGTAGTATCTAATCAGAATGGTCACAAAAAGGTAAGTGGATGAATGGTTAAACACAAAATAATAAATACAGGATGGGAAAAACAGATCGAGTGACAGTTTCTACAAGAGTCGTGCATTTCTCCCACTTAATTTGAGTGAGGTTAACTGCAAAGCTATCAGTGCTGCAACAGAGGTGGGGAAGAAAAAAGCAGACAGGCTTATTATCTTGGTACAGGAGAGGGCAGACTGGGCAAACAGCGCATTCGAAAAGACAGGGGGAGAAGGGCAGATAAAAAGAAAGAACAGATATCCTGACCTCAGACTGAAGGACAGAGTGACTGGTGTGACCGGCACAAATAAGAGACAAGGCAAAATGCAGCCAGTGGGCATGGGGTGCAGTAGTGCTAGCCCAGCACAGAGAGGGTGCTGAGGCAACGCAGCTCTACCGCCACCAGCTCACAAAATGCTCTCCTCTCCTGCCACACTGACCTGGCCATGGGGGCGCAGCCATGAGCGAAGGCAGTGGAATCAGCAAGTCTGCGGATGGGTTGAGTGACAGATTAAGGAACAAACAAAAACGGGACAAACACACAACTGCACCCAGGAACACAAGGGGCAGTGAGGAGAGGATGATGCCTGTTTGAAAAGGAAACGCTGTGAGGAGTGCATGGGAAGAAAGGGACATCTTCCTGTGGGCAGAGGATGCCAGATGACTGCTCTGGAGTTCCCCATTCCCTTTCCTCTCATCCCAAATTAACTGCAACCCCTCCCTCCCAAAGGAATGACTGCCACCATGCTATAAAAAAGCTCGTGCAGTTAAAACACCACGGCAGCATGATGACAGTACCAATGTTATTTGGAAAGCCAGCCTTGCACCCGAGAGATGCCTTCCTGGGTGGAGCAATTAACCTGCAGGAGCAATTCCCAAATCCCACATGCACGCAGACCAGCAATGACCATGGAAATCAAACGTGACCCAGCCAGACAGGCAATGGTGCCCACACTTTAAACTCTGGCTGTGCCTGTTCTAGATTCATTTTCAGGTATGGATGAGGTCCAGTTAATACAACATCTACCATGCCTGATGCAAGCGCTCCAGCTGCAGCCTGTACTGTTGGCAGATGATTTCTCTGTGTGTGTACAGAAAGTGCTTCTATTTCATTTGCTGAAATGAAACGTGCCTTTTGATCGCCTATTCCTGAAGGCAGCAGAGGCCGAAATCGCTACCATTACACTGCTACTGAGCAGAGATAAAGAAAAAAAGAGGGGCTGGAGCTACTTCATGTAACATATGCTCCTTTTCTGTCATTGCTCTAATAGGGGAGCTCCTGACAAATATATAGGCCACATGTTCAAAAGGAAATAAACCAGGTGATGCAGCCCAAGAGCATTTACATGGGGCTTTTCACAACAACGTACAGAAGTTCACTCAGGCTGGGACAGCAGGCTCAAGGCTTTCCTGGCTCTGAACCTGCAAGAAAATTTTGTCTTTTGCTTGTCTTTTGACTCTGCATTGATGGGACATTTGGGGAACAAAGAGGGGCTTGTTCCAGCACCTCTTTGCTGAAGCTCCGGAAAAAGAGCACAACTGGGGTATGAGGGTCTCTGGACGTTCACTTACTCCTCCTTAGCATGAGAAATCAGTATTCAGGCATATGAGAAGAAAATCGAGGCCTTCAGCAACGTTGCTAAAACATCGGCTTTGCGAAGCAGTGCCCTGGTGGTGAGCGAAGCCAGGAGCTGACACGCAGCTGTGGTACAGGACGGATGACTACAGGGCAGTCTCTTTACCCTAAACTACTCCCACCTGACACTGCTGCCTGAGTGGGCAAAGAAACCACAGCAGGACCCAAGTGTCAGCTGCTTCCAAAACTTCTTTCAAAGAGAGGGCAAAATCTCTCTCAGCAGCATAGGGCACCTCCTCCAACTCAGCTCTTCCCTCTGAGCAATGCCTCAGCTTTCTCAGCGGGTACGTGAGAGTCCTTGGAAACCTCCCGGAAAGGAGAGATGAGGCAACAGTTCAGGGAAAAGCAGAGATGCCACCTCAGTCTGAGCAAGCCCATTAGCCCTGATGACAGCATCAGCTGGTTGGATTTGTGATGCTGACAGACTGTGCTGCTCCTCTGCAGAGATACAGGAACAGAGAATGGCATTTTCAACCCATGGCCAGCAAAGTTCAGAGAAAGCTGCTGCACAATTTCAAGCATGGACCAACAACTCCCATCTTTCCTTTGCTCCTGCTCTGATTTAGACACACATTAATGTCACAGAGAATTTCTTAGGAATGTCCAGGTGAATTTACTAACTCCAGTGCAGCAAGGCTTCACGCTCCCACTGCGAAGCCAGATGCCATTAGTACAGCGAGTCCTGCTTTACGATTCAAGAGAAGAGGAAATTTACAACAAATACATTTTAACACTCAAGAATTGCCTACAATAATTCCCCTGCATTTAAGATCATGATGCCAGGGTTACTGTTGCATTGGGCTGTTCAAATGACTACTGCGAATGTACCAGTTAACAGAAACGACTCATTTTGGGCAACTGTTAAAGATGCAAATGTGTGTCATACTGGTTAGCACAAGGGCCAGTGTCGCTGGCTTGATGACACCTGCACAGTTCATGTGGTATGTTGAAAGGCCAATCTTGCCACTAAGTCTCCTGGCAAACACCGCTTTGCCAGACTTTGGACAAACAGATCTCATTTTCCTAGTTATTTTCTAATTATGACCCTGCCTTGTATACAAAAAAGGTGCATGATACGAGGCAGTGTTTTACACCTCATCGCAAAGCTGAAATTTTGACGTGGCTGCATACCAACATGGCAGCTATGAAAAGGGAGCAACTGGAGGCAGGTACTAACAGCCCAGCTGGGTTATCTACAGCGATGACCTGGTACGCTCAGTATTGGTTCTACTTGCTAGAGGGTGACAAGAGTTACACACTAACAATGTGTAATGTAATGATGTAATGTAAGAACAGCTACATACAACTTGCTTTGCCCTTGGAATTGCCTTGAGAGCTACATTTTGTAGCATCACCACCACTCAAAAAAGCAGTTTCTGGACTTGTACTGCTTACTCACACGAGCAAACGTTTTTGCAGTAAATGCTATCAGGACGCCCTGGGCTCGGTAGGCGAGTTGCTCCCAGGCTGCTTTAGCAGTTACTGAAGAACTAAAATTTACTGCTCTGGGACGTGCAGGGGGTACAGGGAGAGAAGGGACCCCTTCTATCAAAATCTGTTGCTAAGTGCAGCATCAGCATGCAAAGCACAACAGATGAACGTAACCTCATACAGGAGCTAATCCTAAAAATCACAACCCTGGTGAAATTCCCACTGTCAGTTGTGAGAACCCCATGTGAGTAACAAGCTACAAAACAGCTGTGCTGCAGAAACCCAAAGCTGCGTGGTGCCCAATACTGAACTGAATTTCACAACTTCTTTCCAAGCTGCAAGGATACTTTCTTGGTTTCTGAACTATGGATAAGAGGTCCTATCCCAACTCAGTGCAGTGCTTGCAAACAGGAGGTTTAAAAATGTTGACATCAGTAAGGTGGGGTTGGTTTTGGGTTTTCTTTCATTCTACTTCACATTTAAGACTCAGACTAATGCATTTTCACCTCACATGAACTCTAGGAAAGTGCTGGGTGAAAACAGACTTCTTTACCCCATTAATTCCTCAAGACTTGTATCTTGCCAAAGAGAGCTCCTTAAAAGGCATAAAAGGGACATTAAGTGAAATGGTATTTTTCAAAAGGGCTTAAAATAATCTTCCATGTTTGTATTTTGTAGTTTTTTAATCACTTTTACTCCCTTATCTGCTTTTTTTCTCACTTGTTGAGCAACAGATGCACATAAAAGGGAAACAGGGAACACGACTATTTGCAAAATACTGCCAAGTGTACAAAACAAACACACTAACTTCGAAAAAAGCAATTTTGCTTTCTCCTAAATTCAAAGCATGCAAATTGTGCAGGCTGTAGCTTTTATCTACCGCTACTGCACTTTAAAAGAGAAGCCTCCTCTTTCAAACCCAAGTGTGCCCATCTCTCCTAGAGCATGAGAACTCTCGCTGTACAGCACTGGCTGCACCAAGCGCCCCAGCTCTCAGGTAACTGTCTGGCACATCAACCTGCAAACGCTTTCCTGCATGTTTCAAGAATACCTTTTTAATTAGGGCTTCTCCTGACCAGCTTACCTTCCACTGAGTAAGCGCCCTGCACCTCAAAAGGAGGTCACAGCCCTTGTCAAACGGGACTGACGTGCACGCAGGGTACGGATGGAAGCACCCCTCTTTTGCAGCCTGACTTTGGTTGCCCAAGCCCCAAGACCACTGGCCCCTGTGCTGACACAGAGGAGCTCAGAGGTACCGAATCACCACTGCCACATCCTGCAGCACCTGCGGTTTTCTCGGGGAGACTCCCAACTGGTACTATCCAGCTTTTAGGCTTTCACTGGAAACAGAATACAATATGGAGTGGGCTACAGGCCAGCAGTGAGCTTTTAAAAGGTTTCTGACTGAATCTTGAGAGCGCGCAAGAGAGGCAAAAAAGAAATTCATTCAGTGTTTGCCAAAACCCAGAAGCATCTGCCTTGTGCTGGAAGATGACACAAGCAAACTCAGCAAGAAGCAACTGCAGCGACTTAGATGAGGCAGTGAGGACACTGACTGAACTCCCTAACCAGACTTTTAAGTGCTATTGCCTTTGAGGAAAAATCCTCTCCATCCACGCTCCGCGGAGGCCACATGTACGTGTAATGCTCCAAGCCAGCATTAATATCAGACTGAGAGCTCAGAAATTCGGTTCACACCAATCCACAAGGATTGCTAAAAAACAGGGCAGATAATGATTGGGTATTTTCTAATAGTGGAAGTCTGAGCAAGAGGGACCAACAAACTAAGCACTCAAACAGTGCCTTGGGCTCAGATTTGGGTTGGTGACCACAGCTAGCACCCAAACGACCACCTACTGAGAGCAACTTTCAGGTGATGCTGGAATGAACCCTTGCTCCCCATTCCCTTCAAGCGCTGAGGCAGCTCACGGGCCCCAGCAGAGGGAAGGCGCCTGGACAGGGGGAGCACGGGTCAGGAAGGAGGGAGGGAGGCAGGCGCATGTTCTCACCTGAGGCCGCTGTAGCGTTTGTAGGGGTTGAAGCAGCTGCTTGGTTCCGGGCATGAGCAGGGATGAGGATCGAAGCCAGAGATGGGTTACTTGACAGTTCTGGAGGGGAGGTGGAACAAACAGAGTTAGCTCATCACCCACAAAGAGCCCTGCATGCATGCTGAGCAACTGGGGTTTCCCCCAAAATGACAACCTCGGCTGAAATGCATGCCCTTACAGCCAAAGGTCACGCTATGTTTTCTTCTTTGCTGACCAGCAAAAGGAAATCACAGCGATATTCGGCAAGGCAGTCTCCAGAGCAAGACTTATCAAAACTGCAAGTAGTGGTGCGAGGGAATTACTTCCTAGAGAAAGACAGCGGCCTGGAAGTTAGCAAAGAACCAGCCAAGCCTGTTCCTTATCAACAGCCTGGCAACGCTGCTTCCTGCTGCAGGATTCCCTTCGCAAACCCACTTGCAATCAGTCTCAAGGAGAAGGCTGGTAACAATGGTGCTGCTTTGGGCACTGGTTCAGCAAGTCAACAGCTGCAAAAGCTGCTCCAAGAGCTTCAGGGACGTAGTTCTTTGGCTCACTCAAGCAGCACTTTCTGAAGGACCCAAGAGCAACCTCTCACAGCAGTCTCCTTGAGTGAGGCCAAGAAGAAGTGACAACTCCTTTAAAAGCACAGGGAAGGGCAAAGGGAATTGGTCTGCTGGGTCATTTAAATAGGCAATAAAATGATGCAACCATTCTTTCTGAAAATATTAAATAAGGAAAAAATAGTCATGTCTTTTAGGCTCCAAATCTAATATAGCTTCAACGTGTATCAGAATGAGAAATAGGCATCTTACAGCCACAACTGTGGGAGGATTAAGTGCAACACATTGCCAACAAATGACAACCTTCTGGCACCCTTTCAGGAGAATCTAGTGCCTCACAGAAGGTGGGACTGAGCCGAGACAAGACAGGACCTGCTTGTTTCAGAAACAGGAGTGAGTGACTGTCTCTTCAGAAAGCAACATCCGGGGAAAAGGATGTGAACAGTCACCTCACGACTTTTGGAGCTCCAGGTCATCTTGAGGAGAAATGAGAATAGACAGCTTTTTACATAAGACCTCCAGAGAGCAAGGGCTGTACGGAAACCCGTCCAAATCACGCTACAGGTTCAGTAAGGGGGTTTTGTTCACAGTCTCCAGTAATTTGGCTCATTTTTAAGAGCCTATTGCTTTTCTTTATTGAAAGCTTTAAACTCGGGGCCTAAAGGGACAAGTAGTCTACTTGGCAATTTTCTTTTCCTCCATTAGGTTACATTGTTTCCTTACAGCTGGGAGGGCAAGATGCAGAAGACTCCCCTGCTTACAAGCCTCTTACTACAACACATTTTGAGACTGCATTTCAGCATTTACGAACACAAGCTCCAGTCTAGAACCAAACAGAAGTTGCTACATTACCTGCAACTCATCCAGTCTTTCCTGTAATACTCCATTCAGGCCAAAGCAGACCTAGCTAGTCCTTCCAGAAACCCTCAATACTCTTAGCATTTGCACAAATACTAATCCTCAAATTCATGTGGCAATAATTCAGAATTCATAATATAATTTAGAATTCGTAAGTCTCTTTAAATGGAAAAATAAAACTGAAGAAACATGAATCTTCAAGTGTCAAAGCTGAACAGCAGTGCTAAACTTATCCTTCAAGACTATCTTGGGTAGTAGCTGCTCCGTGCTAGACAACGTTGCTCCATTAGTATTTTCCCAAAGCTATTTCTCCAATCTGTTATTACTGGGAATCTGCTGTTCACCTCACTCTTTGGAAAGTTTCTATCATCCCAGCATTATTTCCTGCTCAGCACTGGCAGCAACATGGGGCTGGGACCCACACAGAAGCAGAGCTGAAATGTCAGGGGAACCAAATGACATTTGCTACCTTCTGGTGCTGAGCGGTGCTTTGAAGATGCAGCTACAGATCCCTGCATTGCTGCAGCCAAAGAACTAGCTGATCCCACAGAACAACACCCCTGCAACAGCGCTTGGACCCTATTCTCATCCCTCCCATACGTCCATCTGATGCCGCCAGAACACCTCCTCCTGCAGCACCAGCTATGGCCAGGGTACCGTGGTGTGTTGTTTTTAAGGCAAATGCAACCATTCCTCTGAAGCCACCTTAAAAACTTGCATAGAGACCAGAGTCTCTCATCCCCTCCTGTCTTGGTATAGGGTTTCTCAAATTCAGCATGCTCTGAATGTCTTGATGCTTCACTTACGAGAAGCAGGTCAATTCAGACAAGAAATAACCAAAGTAAATTGAACTCTTTAGGCTGGAGTTCAATAGCAGCTTTGCTTGGGAACTTGTCTGAACTTTTGTTCTACAGTATTTTTGCAGCTATCCTGTCTGTGAGGATGCGACACATCAATACTGAGGAAAAAGCTTGACCTGTGGTAACTGCAGCCTACAAAATTTTAAGAATCTCTGTTTTCAGTGATTTGCAACACAGTATTTGGACCAGCTGTTGAACTGTAGCCTGTTTATCTAAATCTAACTTGCAATTCAAGGTTGGGTTCATTACACTCAATACTGCTGCAAGAAGGTGCTGTGCTGAAGGCAATCCAGACAAAGTTTTCAATACCAAGATGTGAACAGAGCAGCTACCCTAATTCATTTAGGAGTGCCAGCTCCCATTCACATCAGCCGGGAGAACACTTTTGGCTTTCTCCTGATCAAATCATGCCATTTGCAGCCACTTTACATCTCCAATAAGGAACAGGAATGAAAATGCCCAGTTTCACTAGAATAGCAGATCACCTTCATTCCCCAAACACAAGTAAATGCTTGGTGCTGGCAAACAGTGCAGTGCTCTCCTTCAGTATCATTGTTTGATGTATCAACACTCCCTGAATCCCCTGGAAAAATTTAATCTTGTATCATGTTTGCTTTATAACAAAACCAAACTTTCTACGTAACTCAAGTTATTCCAGCAGTTTCTCCTCAACCTAGAAGAGTTCTGGAAGCACCACAAGTTTCATAATTTTCCTTTCTTCCCCCCTCCACATGCCCTGAGCAGAAATACTCTGTCTAAAAAAACCAACCAAACCTAGATGGCACTCAAATGGTCACACTAAGGATTTCTGGTCACACTGAAACAGTTTGCTTAGAAATGAAGGGTTTGGTTTTCTTTTTTAAAAAAAAACAACCCAAACCTTCACCATATATATTAACGGGTATACACACACCCCCTTAATTCATATTTTTTATATATATATATGTTTTTTAAAGCTCACAAGCCAGGATTATTTAGGGAAAAAACCCAACACACAAGCCCCCCACACTTTAGCAAAAAAGCAATTTGTCATTGGAATGGTTATCATGCTTCTCAATGTGTTGAATCATAGAATAATTTACAGTCTTTGGCCACTTGAGTGACGGTAACATTTGTGACCCAGCACAGTCACTGACATTACAAGAGGTTTAAGAAATGGTAGTCATTTCACAGATGGTTTGAAAATTCAGCTTCTAAAGAGAAAAAATACTTTCTGTTCCTTCTGCCTTGCAGGTCTGAGAGCCACTGAACTGCAGCTCTGTGGCCTGTGGAAATACCTCCTTGGTGAAAATAATTTTTCAAACCCCAACTAGCGTGTAACATTTGTTTAAATATTAAGAGAAACTTCCAGGCAAGCCATTAAGAACGACCAGATAAAGCTCTCTTTGGCAGATCTCGTCTCTACAATAAAGCAAGCCCCTACACGCTCCACAGCTACTGCTGGCAGCCAAAGACCATGATCTTTATCTTCCATGTACTCTCACTGCTTTTTTTTCCCTAGACTCTATCTGAAGTGCATCAATGCCCAGATCAGCAGATTCAGTATGATGCTTATGTTCTTTCTGAAAAATCAATCCAACGCATTAATGGTCAGATTTATGTTGTTATTTCTAACATGCTTTTCCCTTCAAGCCTTCTACAGCCACCCCCTTCTTCATGGGTTTCAGGCAACTGGGTAGAGCCAAATAAAACATTTAATATTGTCTGTTGAAAACAAATGCTGTTCAAAACAAAAGGATGTCTCTCATTACCTTTTAAATTACCACAGATGACTTAACATGAGCACCACCTGATTTCCAATGACCTGATCTATTTCCCAGTTGGGATTCCTGCTCTGGACCAGCCAATTTGATGGGACCTTGCCCAGGCTGAAGAGCAAGGACTGCACAGTGCCACAGGAGGTGCACTCACTTCTCATGTATCCTGAGGTCTTAAGCAGGATTGCTGATACACAAGACTCACTACTGTATATTTATTAAATACAAAGGTCTTAAAATCACTGTGTTAAGCAGCCTATTTATGCATTTTTAAAAACTCATGGTTATTTTTTGAGTTAAGCCGGTCACCTGCAAGAGAGCTTATTTGGAAATGTATTAATGACAGCCTCTGACCTGCCTTCCCTCTTTAGATGGTAAAACTGGCACCTGCCAATGACAGAAACATGCTTTTTAAATCTTAAGGAAACTGCTCCACTGGAACTGATTTCTCTTGCCATTCCCATGAGTTGCTGTGCAAGGGGAGAGCGCATCAGCTCCTCAAGATGGCAAAAGAGGAGCTTTGAATTTGCTTGAGCACTATGGTAGCTTACCCAGCAGTTTCCACACTGCCTGGGAGGACACCAGAGACACATTCTCAATATACATTCACTTTTTTCCTAAGGATTTTTAAAAAAGACTCACTATATTGCTTTCTAACTTTTTTTAAAAAATCCTTGTTTTCATGTAGCAGATAGCCCAATCTTAACATCATTAAGAAACAATTAATAATACTTTCAAAAAGAACAGAGATGAAGCCATTATTAAGATACTGGGACCAAAACTATCTTAGAGTGGGAAGAAAAGGCAATTAATGAGTACTGTACCAAGGAAGGACTTGTAACATAACTACTAAATTCATAACAATAGGTGCAGAAATCAGCACACAGGACAGTGACCTGAGGGCACAAGATATATTGTTGAACACTTTAAGGTGTTCATGCTTTGGAAATGTTTTAATATATTCAATACATTTACTTTCTGCAAGGCACCCACTCAAAGCAAGTTAAAAGTTTATTTCCAGGCATCTTAAAAGACTATTTTGGACAGCCACAAAGCTTTTTGGCCCTCTCCCCCCACCCTTTTTTTCTTTTTAACTAAAAAGGGCTCCACATGTTGAAGGAGAGGGCTCTGTTTCACATTTTGGCAGATGGGCACATCGATGCCAACTGAGCCAAAAGGTGTTTCAGAGTTTCAACAGAAAATACACACAGATCTATTCTTGCTCAAAGGGCGGGAATTGGCAGCTAATAACTTTAAAAAAATTGCTCCAAAATTAATTACTAGCATATTTGTATGCCATACTTCTCACATTCTCTGTCTTGGCAGGCAAAACTGTTCTACGGGGGATATCAGTTTTACATTTCTGACTTCTGTGGGGAAAAAAATGCATGAATGGTTTTCAAATTTGATATGAGTCTGGTTTCAAGTAAGTTAGTTGTCTATCATTTTTACAGTTTCTAAATGACTGAGTCAATGTAATGCCAGATGAACTGTACAGCACATAAAATCTGGGCATTAAAGCCCCTGCATTTATCGTTCATTCAGAACGAAAATGGGCAGCAACATCACAAACCTCCCTGCCAAACCTAATATGCATTACTCCTTGCTACGGCATTTCAGGTATGAAGGAGCAGGATCATCTCCAGAACGATAATCTCATCTCCACGGTCCACCGACTGTGATATTTCACACAAACCCATCAGCTAGGCTGCAGACACTGAACTGCAAACATAAGCCTTCTTGATGCGATCCAGCAGTACCAACTCTCAGTACCCTGCACGAAATTTGAATCAAAGGCACCAGGCATCTGAAAAATCCCATAACCCATTTCTCCAAGTCCCTTTCCTCTCTTTTTGAAATAGTTATGCAACGGCTTAATAACCTTAATAGTCCTGCTCAGAGGTTTTTACTTTTGAGGGAGTGACATTTGCATTACACTGAACATCTGTCCCAGTGCTTCTTCCTAAAGAAGGGGTCCTTCAACACTTCACAGCCTACCTTGAGTGGTGAAATTGAAGAGTGCAGGTTTCTCTCGCCCATTTGGTAACTTGACGTTTGGGTCCCGTAGTTCATCGAAGAAAGAGTGCGCGCAGGCCTCCAGGGGAGTCAGGCGGGCAGTGGGGGTGTACTCCAACAGACGGCTACATAGCGCAATTGCTTCTGGTGGAGTGCGGGGCCGGAAGACCTAAAGGAAAGAAGAAACAAAACACGCAAGGAGAAACAGGTTGTCTGGGTACGTTTCTTTTCTTTGCTGACCAGAAGCAAGTCGGAGCAATTAAACCTCTCGTTGCCCAACAAGCCGGAACAAAACTTGCGGTTTGCGCTAATCAAAGTCCTCCAGAAAGCAGGGAAAAATCGAGCTCCTGGGGTTGAGAAAGGGTTAATTGCAGCGTCTTGCACTAGAGTGAGGGTGCAATGCCAGCAAGAGACTTCATGAGAGCGCGCTCAGAAAAACAACTTGAAGGATGAGGGGGAAAACTCATTCAAAAAATCATGACAAACACACAGGTGCTACCAGCCATGCATATGGGGTGGAGTGAAGGTGGGGAAGAGGGTTCAAATGAGCAGGATTCACCGAATGTAAAAATGGAATAAGGCCCCACTATTGCTTTGGGTTGGGATTTTTTTTTGGCTAGTGAATGAAGTCTTACTAACATGGACTTTTGCAGGCAGGCAGGTCAGATTGTTGCTATGGAGGCTGCTGTTCAACTTTGGAGAACAACAAGGAAAGCACGGGTGGGGTGCAGGAAATGTCTAGCTGTATTTGCAAGTTACTCCTTCCGCGACTTTATTCTGGCAAGCCATCCCCTTAACTTTACTGAGATAATTCCTGCACATTTGGTATTTGTAAGGACAGCTGAAAACTGCGTCAAGAGCCCAACTATTTAACAGACTTTTACCTTGAGTGATTACAAAAAGTTCTTCTTCACTACAGCCTTGTTTTAACCTCTAAGAAGGGTCCTACCCACTGCTATGCACACCCCCATCCTCCCTTCTAATTACGTCAAAAGCAGACTATGAGCTAATCGTGTACGTGACCTGGATGGCCTCCCCAAGCACTCCACTCTCGCTATGTTGCAGGTTGCTATGTTGTCACGGGCTGGGGAAAAGGGCATGGGGTGGGTGCAAGTGTTAAGTTCTGATGCTAGCAATTTTGGTAAAAACGGAGCTAATCCAAAATGCTTTTGCACCACTGCAAGTGAACTGAAGCCACACAGCACCAAGGAGCAGAAAAAAAAAAATCAGTGCATAACATGCTAATTAGTCGCAGATGAGGAACCTGCACAGGCCTTCCTTAAGTAGGTTTTAAACCAAAGACATATACACTCTCTTCAACAAGAATCAAACACAAGTTCTCTGTGGACTGAAATTTTATCTGCTTGGTGCCCAGCAGGCTCAGGAGCACCCGGGGTTTGCTGCAGTGTGTGCTGTGCTAACTTGTGTGGCAGGGCATGCTGACTTTGGGAGTCCAAAAGCCAGGTACCGAAAAAGCAGAACTTATTCCTACTACAGGGCTACTGCAAAACAAACCAGACAAGTTTTCACATGAGGCTTATAATGACAAAAAGAAAGGCTTTAGCTTAACACAGCTGGCAGAGAATTTCTGCTGTCCACTGCACCCTGATCGTATGGGCACGTAGAGGGGCAGCAGAGACTGCCTGGCTCTCATGGCCTGCAGAGCTTGCACTGCTGACCGAGGATGCAAGCATTGCTCCCAAGTCATGGCCTGATCAGAACAAAACCTAAGACTCTCTCCAATAAAAAAAACAAAACCTAAACTCTTTTTTTTACCCCATGGTAAGTAGCACTAATAAGTACGTGTCTTGAGGTAAATTCACAGAAGCGAAGTCACTTGGTATTTAACATGAGGTAGAACTATCTTTGCACTGATGCTTTAATAGGCTTGATTTACCACAGCTTGAAACTGAACTACTTCACTCTTAGCTGTGTTTCTGCCTCAGGACAGCTCGCGTATCAGCTACTACACGGATTTTAAAAAGAAAAGAAACACTTTTTTTTTTCCCTTAAGGCAAAGACAACAAGCCCTTATCTTGAGCAAGTTAGTAGGGAGTCACAAATCTTCTATCTGCAAAAGGAGTACTCTTACTGTCCACTTTTAAAAATCCTCATTCTTAAGTCAGTGAAACCCTAATATCTGTGCCCTAAATCCTGCTGTGAACTGCTCAGCCTGCCTTTGGATCAGAAATTAGTTACTTGGGGGAGGCAGTTCCTGAAGACTTCCCTAACTGCTTCAAACCAGACAGGGAAAAATTCAAAAGTAAATCAGAAGGCCTCACACGGCCTCCCTCCTGCAACAAGTGGTGACTAACACATGAAGCGAGTTACAAGTCTGAGCCCATCTATCATCTTGTGTTACAACATATGCCTGACTGCTGCCTCAAGGATGTGGTTTGAACTCAAATATTCCACTTCTAGCATTTCTCTCCTTTTTTTTTTTCCAAGGCTAGGCCTAGTAATTTGAAAAAATGTTTAAGTACATACCCGTACTCCTGAGGTGAAATGTCCTGTTCCTGACGAGTCCTAAAGATGATAATGCAGTGAAATAATCCAAACAGGGGGAGTCAATCCAAAAGAGAATAGTCCAGCAAGGAAAAATATAGCCAATATTATAAGAAATCCATGGTGTGGGGGACATAGAAAATGTTTATACAATTAGAAACTTTAAACATCAGTCTCCATAGCAGCAAGTCCAACTTCACCACAGTGTATGCCAAAAAATTGATTGTGCAATGGTGAGGCATAGTATAGAAACATTTTTATATTAAATTTATGTTCCAATGCCAGTGCATTTACTAAAAAAATAAAAAAAATCGAAATCAAAACTCTAACTCGAACTAAAAGGGTAATTGAAATTCCCATCATAAAGAATTTTCAGTCCTTGGTCCTGGATATAAATGTCAATGGGGCCAGATTAGTTTGTCCCCGAAGTTGCATCCCACTTGTAAATCTGTCCCAGAGACACAATGTTAACTTTCGGGCAGTTTTGGGCTTTTTCCCCCAAAAGCCAAATCCCTAGCAATTTATAATTTGTGCTGAAGAGAACGTAAAAATCCGAAATCTGTACTTTGAATTTGGATGCTTTTAATTTGCGTGAGCTACGAGTGCCTCAGGCCGCCGCGGATTATTCTTCATTTTGGATTGACTTCCCCTGCCACTGGATTTTGTTTGCCGGTTTTCTCTCTTTAGGATTCTTCAGGAACTGGATGTGCCACCTCAGGAGTGCGGGTATGGACTGAATTTCTCTCTACTGCGGGTTTATTCCCCCTCATACCCGTCGCACCCATTACTTACAAAATTTTCCCCCCCCTCAATTTGTCCCCTCCCGCCTCCCTTTGGAATATAATGCCCTAAGAAATAAAAGCGAACCCCCCCTGTGCTGTTTTAGCTCTTCCCGCTCCACACAGTTCCACCAGGAAAGCTGCCCAATTCGCCCACCGAGAACTACATGAGCGGCTGCCGCCTGCGGCAATGGGTACCCCAGCACTTCCATGCCACGGGGCGCCGATGCCGAGGCAATGCCGGGCCGGCACTCTGTGGCGGGAAGGGGCGGGAGGACGGACCAACGGCGGGACCTGGGGGCCGCGAAGCCCCTTGCGTGTACAGCCCAGCGGGAGTTCAAGGTCTCTGTAGTTCTCAGTGAGGGAATCGGTTCAGTGAAATAATCCGCGGATTATTTTTAGTCTGCGGACTAAAATTTAGTGCACGGACTAAAATCCGGCCCATCGGAGCAAAGTCTGTCTCGGTCTAGAGTACATCTGGGTGAAAGCAAAAGAAAAACAAAATTAAAAAAAATAAAATAAAAAGAAAGGAAAAAGGAGAAAGGAAAAAAAGGAAAAAGGCTAAGAGCACAAAGTGTCTGGGCGGACTAACATTTAGTATGCACACTAAATATGGCCGGGCAAAAGGCACAGCAAGTCCACAAACAAAAAACAAAAATAAAACACTGACAGGAACTTTTAAAGCAATCAAATACTACCCCACCGGCGCAGCAATTCATTTTTCTAAAATGAAACAAGACCTTGTGTAAGGCTATTTGTCCACAGGAGGGACCGAAGGCTCAAGTTTTCATTTTAAAAAATGAACCTGTTTTGGAGATAAACAAATGCAAAAAAAAGGCTTTACATACAATATTCTTCAAGGAAAATTTGCACTTGCATAACTCAAAACCTCTTGTTTCTGCAAAGCAAATGAATTTCAGGCTGAGACCCAGGTCCCTGGTTTTTTGTTTCGTTGGGGTTTTTTTGGATGAGCTACTAAAAATCTCTGAATGATCATGTCAAATGGAAATGCCGACTCATCCAAAGCCACAGCTTTTCGTGCTTTTGTTTGTTGGTTTTGTTTTTTCCCCCCACCCTTCAGACCCCAATAAATCTATACCTCACCAAAAAGCTGAGGGACCAGTGCAAGTTGGTTCTTTGTTTAGGCATGCTGGTGATGCTCAAACGCTGACAGACCGTAACAGCTACACAGCAAGGCCAGACACACTCCTCTCTCCTTTCTAAGATACATTGCTATTGATGCAAATTTTACGTCACTTCCCCTCCGTTTTTCTGGTACTACCACCTTCCTCGACATCTCAAAGACAACTGCCAGGCTTAAACACCCCTGGTGCACTATGCAGCTCTCATCCCCATGCAGCTTCAATTTTGATGTAGGCTTTGTGCACTAGCAGAGCGGTCACATTTTATCTTACTGATCCGAAACCAGCATAGTGGAGTTCACACTCCTTTTGAATTTTACTGCATTTTTTTAGCACGCATGGAAAAACGAAAGAAAAAGGACGGGAAGCACAGGATTCTCCTATTTCACTTCACTTGCATCAGCATTCAGCTCTCAAATAAAACCGCATGGGGCAAGAGCTAAGTATTGTTTCAACAGAATGGCTGCTCTGACTTTCACTTCATTGACATTCTTCAAACAGACTTTCCATGCACAACACGAAGCTCCGTCGCCCGGGTCTAATTAAGCCCCAAAGCCAAAGCTCCCCAATGTTACACCAAGGTGCTCTTCTCTGCTAGCCGGTGCTCATCAAAAGACGTGACTTCATGCCATCCACCGCTGTGCGCTTTGCATGCAGACTGTGAACACTGCTCGCATGCTGTGCTCCCCAAGAGAGCAGAGGCTTATGAAAATGACATCTGTTGCTAACGCATCAAGTTGGTGACACCGCAGTTAAAAATTTCCTCACCAGCTTCAGAGACTCATACGCTTTGCCAAGAACCACCCACACCACCGATTCAGGCTGACAGTCTGCACATCTCCTTTCGGTTTGTAAGCACATTTTTGATGGCACATGAACATTAGGTAAGAGAGAAAGCTCCTCCCTTCAACCAAAAGCTTGAACTGTTTACGAGCACAGTTGTCAGATGTAGGGTATGACCCTTATATCAACTTTTAAAAAAGGCATTCACACGATACGATTACCACTTTACGACACGAAGCAGTATTTTGATCCCGCAAGTTTAACGTAAAAGGTTTAAGAGAAACACAACACATCCACGAACACAAAAGGAGAGGGAAGAGACACGTACAAGACAGCAACGTATGCACTGAGCTCTACCTGACACAAAGAAACCCAAAGCTACAGCTGAAGCTCTGCCCTTGGCGGTGTTGTTCCAAGGGCCTGAGAATTTCAGAGCAGGATTTCTGAAAGACATCATTTGGCTATTTTGAGGTGCATAAAACTCAGGTGATACAAATGAGGGTCAAAAAAAAAAAAAAGAAGTCCACAAAGGAGGCACTGGTGTTGGGAGTAATTTCAAAATATATATAAACCCCCCAACCTCCTTCTCTGATTAAATCCCCCTACGTTTTTTTCTAAAAAGCAGCGCAGAAATAGTAAATGCCTTATTAGTCAAGAATCCCTGTCAGATGGCACTTAGAGAGGGGAAAATGAAATAAAGGCAGAAGGGTTAAGTGGCTTACAAATGAGCCAGCACAGAACTGGGAACAAGACCAGGAACCTGTCTCCAAAGCTCCTTCTTGTTGAGACCACACACTTGTTACTGGGCTCCGTCCACTGAGGACCTGGGCGAGACAGAGCGAGCTGGTGTTTGTTACCCAGTGCATGCGCTCTGCTTCTGTCAAGCGCTAAAGGAAAGCAACAACGCTAAGCAGAACAAAACAGCTCCCGTTCGTCTCAGAGAGAACCCCCAAAAATATAGCTCTGGAAACACTCTCAAGTCTCGATGGGACAGCGAGCAGCCTAGACAGATGTGTTGCAATGGGACATTGCACAAGACATGTTAAGCTTAGCATTTGCTTTCCGCATTTGCACTGATGCAAATCATGTCTCACTGTGGCATTAGTGCTCGTTCATTTATTGTTAAGCAGTACTTTCTTCACTGCATACAAATTGGGCAGAGGCAGGGTAATTTACCACCTGACAAACCTGGCTTCTGTTCTCATGCTTTAGATGGAGATAAGAGATTTACACTGTCAAAAATCATTGCTCCTACAAAAGGAGCTGGGAAACATGAACTTGCCAGAAAAACTTGGCTTTTTTCTTTTAAGTTAGTCTCCAGCAGAGCTGTTTTCACTTTTTGCTTGGAAAGTCATTACACACAAGTGAAAAACAGAACTGCACTCTTCAGAAAGAGGTCAGGGCACGGTTTCACAACAGGCACAAACCCCCTCCAGATCACACTGGAGAAGAAACTTCTGCCCTTCTCCTGGTTCTGCAGGTCTGCCCTGTTCCCTGGTCTCAACACCTGCAGACAGGGCTGGATGGTCAGGTAAGAAAGGTGATCCAAATACTAAACATTTGTGTTACTCAAGAAGTTTTTGTTACCGTACAAACAATAATACAGAAGGGAGGCATCAGGAACATGCAGGTAGGAGGTGGAGAACTGACCCCGCTCCATGATGGATTTATGTCAGTTATGAAACTGGACCCAAAGAAACCTCCTATCTCCTTTGTAGCTCTACAAAAGATCAGGCCTCAAGCTCAGAAAAAGAGTTTGCATTTTCAGCTTTAATTCAAATGCAAGTCCACTTACAAGAATTCTGACAAAAGAGTTTTCGCCTTCTTTTGTCATCAGTTATAATTAGAAGTGACAAAACGAGCTGTCTATTTATCCACTTTACTGTTTGGTATTCTTTCTCCAATCTACAGTATGAGCAGTCATTCTGGAAGCCTTACAAGCAAAACAATCTGCTTAAAAACCAGACAAGAACCAGGAAAGCAGGAGTAGGACAGGATGAAGACATGAAACTGATTCTGGAGGGTAGAAAAAACATGCTCATGAGAGAGACCAGACTCTTTATGCCCCAGCCCCACACTGTGGGGAGGACAACAGGACTGCCTGCTACAAGCACAGAAAAAGTCAACATTCAAGGTAAAGTGATTAGTATGTTAAAACACGTACAAAGAACACACACACACACACACACACACACACACACACACACACAGAGGTGATACTCAGACTAAAATATTTATCTAGTATTTTACAGTATTAGCAGAAATAATTTCACAATTTCACAATATAGTAGAAACACGGATCCTAAAGTCAATATTCAAAGCTACTTTATAATGCAACCAACCGTGGCTCTGCACAAGTTCAGCTGTAGTCAGGAGTGGCCAATTTCCCTGGAAAACTGCCAGAAAGGATGAGCTAGAGCCTGGGGTTTCATCTCAGACACTGCTTTCCTCTGCTATAATAATTTGGCTTGAAGACACAGACAGAAGAGTGCTCTGAACAGTATAAATAATGAAGAAAAAAAATTAAAAAAGCAAGCGCTTGCGAAGTTGGGAGAAACCCTGCCCTAATCTGCTGCAACGTTACTGTGATGGCAAAGTGCTGCAGAGAGAAGCCCTCGTGTATCCATCCACAAGAGTGCACTGCAGAAGGGCAGAGATGCTCCAAACCTATTTAGTCACGACAGTTTTTTTCTCTCCCTTCCACTGTTAAACAAATGACTTCTGTCTTTTTCCATCTCAACACTGACTTGGAAATTATGATTCAGACACCAGCTAGCTATAGATTTGGGGATGGTGAATAAAGCCATTCTTTTGAGTACACTCAAACTTATCTCACCAACTGTATATTTAAAAAGTGCTTTGAATGTGTGACCAATCTTGCAGGCATCTTCAGAACAGGAGAAACAAAGGCACTAAACCACAGCACACTGAAGAGATGCACTGCCCGTTTTATAGAGCTGCCTGCAGTTGAAACTGCTTCCACATCCATAGCACGGAGATAAGGCAGAGGTTATGATCTGACTAAAGAAAACAGCCTTTGCTGATGTAACCTGTTGTGCTGATCTGCCATCATGAACCAAGGGCACGCTTGTAGCTCAGTAGGTAAGTCTATATGCTATATAGCATTATACTGCCATTACTGGCAAACATGTGGAAGTATCCTCAGGTGGGGAAAAAAAACCAAATGAGTCATCTCCCCCATGCAGAAGAGGCCTAAACTACATAATTATATTACATTTACTACAGTCATAATCAAACGAGATCCTTTACTAGCTGGATGCAAGGGGAAAGGCAGGCGATCAGACGGACATTTTTCATATTTCTGGAAGTTATCACAGCGCTGTCTTTGTTTCTCATAACCCAAAGGATCTGAGATCTGAAGGTAGCATCTGAGTAATGCTAGGAGAAAGGCCAGCTGTAATGGGGCCATGGTAAGCAACGCCTATCTAACACAAGCTTATGAAGCATGCATTTAGACCTTTTGTCAGCCACACCACAGTCCGTGCTCCCTTCCAAAAGGACCGAATGCTCCAGAGAAAGCAAATCGCCAAAGCTGAACTTCAAGAGCCCTGTCATGTACAATGTTGCACTTGATCTCAGATTTTCTTCTTGGCTCTCCAGTTGCACAGTTATAAAGCACGGGTGAAGCTTAGCCAGGAGAAGAGAAACAAGTCTAAAGATTAGGAGCAGAGATCAGACTGCACCTGCAGAAGGAAAGAAGGCTCAAGGTGGCTGAAAGACACAGAAGGAAAGTTCAGCCCTAGTAAAACCAGCAGCAGCAAAGCCTCCCTAAAGGGTAGGAACTTTTATTCAATGAGCTGATACAGTTGGAAAAAATGGACAGGTTTTCTGGCCCATGATAAACCTGAAGGCATGACAGTATGTCTAAAAACCTACCCATTTTTTTCCCAGCTGTGTCAGTCAGTCAAAAGATGTTCCCACTCCTGCAAAGCCTTGCTTCTCTTATAACATAATGCTACTTGCTTACAGACCAAGGCAGCAAGATGCATCTCCATGAATACGAAATGTTCTATATTAAGTGAAAACAAAGGGAGGTCTGGATGAAAAGCACAGCTATGTTACTGTATTAAACACTCCAGCATTCTGAAGAGGATCCCCCAAAAGAAACAAAGTGTCCCAGATTCTTCCTTTTGGGGCTGGGGTGCCAGAGCAGAAGAGAGAAGTCCTGTTTTGGAAGATCTGTTTGAAAGATTCCCAGACAGGTCAGATGCTCCTTTCTTTTGCTAGCCAGGGACACATTGAATTCCCATCATCACCTGAATCATGCACAGAACCGGTATAAAAACACGCATGCCCTTGGGCAACACAGAACAGGATTGGAGAGGAGAGAGAGAGGTCACTGTACATTTTATAAGGAGAGAGTCCAGCTCTTAAGCTACAAAAGTACTTCAAATTGTCACATTGAAAAACCAGTCCGAGGTCAGTTTGCACTGTAAAGTCGCATTGTTTCTGCAGCACAGAAGAATATTTTTAGCTTGACTTCTCTCCTAATCTATGAAGAAAGACCCTTGTTAATTTGAGATCTCTTTCTTCATACTACTGTATCACATTGAATATCAACACGGTATTCGGATAATACCAAACCATTTCTACTGAAAAGTCTGAGACACATCGATGAAGGTAGACTTCAAAACTTCTGCAAAACCTGTGCTCAAAATTCCAATTTAAGCCTGAAACTGAATGAATCTGAGAAACAATATTCCTTCATGCACTCATCCTTATTAATTCCCAGTCAATTTCTCCAATTCTTTAAAAAACCCAGAACCTATTTCATCCTGCTACAGCACCAGCCCTCATTCTTCACCTCGTAGTTAACAGTAAATGAAGCAGGTAACACCACCACAGAGGTACCGAGTAGGAAAATAACATATCTAATGCCTGCCAGAAATAGCTACATTAGAACAGAACCAAGTACAACCAACAAATGTCTGTACCACAATTTCAGATCCAACTTACAGGTACTACAGCTTCCAAAGAAAATTCTTAATTGCCATGTACAGACGAAGAAAGTTCCCTGAAAACAAGAATGAATCATGGACCTTACTCTTGTATAGATTATTGGCCTGGATACAACCATTTGCAGACCGCATAGAAGAGGTTAAACATCTAGACAGTACCTAAACGTGCACCTTAATTGGGCATCTCCACTGCATGAAATTAACTCCAAGGAGGACCCATAAACCCCTCAAATTTTAAAAATAACAAAACATACCACAAAGCAGTGAGGTGTGTCAAAGAGTTTATAGCGGGGCGTGACTATATTCTCAGCAATTCTCTCTCAAACATGCTGGAAACTGCCTGGAAGTTCTTCAACACACAAAAAACCTTAACTTATCTCTGCTGAGCCCTCTGCTTGTAACAAGTCCACAAAAATAACAACCTTCTAACTACTGTAACCTTCAGTGATTCTTCAGTAAAGCCTTTGACACAGTCTCCCACAGCATCCTCACAGCTAAACTGAGGAAGTGTGGACTGGACGAACGGGTGGTGAGGTGGACTACGAACTGGCTGAAGGAAAGAAGCCAGAGAGTCGTGGTCAATGGGGCAGAGTCCAGTTGGAGGCCTGTAACTAGTGGAGTGCTGGGTCTCTTTAGTCTGCAGAAGAGGAGACTGAGGGGAGACCTCATTAATGTTTATAAATATATAAAAAGGGTGAGTCTCACAAGGATGAGCCAGGCTCTTCTCGGTGACAAAGAATGATAAGACAAGGGGTAATGGACACAAACTGGAACACAGGAGGTTCCACTTAAATTTGAGAAGAAACTTCTTCTCAGTGAGGGTAACAGAGCACTGGACCAGGCTGCCCAGAGAGGTTGTGGAGTCTCCTTCTCTGGAGACATTCAAAACCCGCCTGGACGCCTTCCTGTGTAACCTCATCTAGGTGTTCCTGCTCCGGCAGGTGGATTGGACTAGATGATCTTTTGAGGTCCCTTCCAATCCCTAATGTTCTGTGATTCTGTGATTCAGCTTAGATGGCAAAGGTTTGTGCTTTTGAGGGACTCTAGTTACATACTTCTTCAGCCATCCCTTTTCTGCTCATTAGCCAGCCAGAGATCAGAAGGGCTTTTTCTCCCACGCTTTCCAATCCTAGGATGCAGAAGCTCCAAGAGGAAGCACATGCCCACTGCCATCAGATGTTGCACCAATACAGCTGGGTAAGGAAGACAAATTCTACATAATACTACTGTTTAAATATTTCATGACTCAACACGCTCAAAATGTTGAAAGTAAAGGATCTTCAGAAGTAATACATCGAGAGGATGAGCATCATGCCAGATAATCCATTTTGTTAATTTAGCATTTGTATAATAAGAAAAGCACAGATCTCATAAATGAAGTATCATGTAACCCAATTGTATTAAACTGGTTTAAATGCTATTCTACACCCAGTCGATATCAGGAAAGAGTTGTGTGCAGAATGATTCCAGAATAAGAAGCTATGCTGCAAGCACAGCTCTCCAAAACTAACTGTGCCCTAATGGAGAATGCAGATCTGATCTTTTGGCAAGCTCCTCTCAGTTCTTTGCAACTGACTTAGTTTCACTCGTGATCCTTTAGAATGACCAAGTAAACATTCATATAAATAGAAGGAAGTCTCAGTTCTTTCTTGAAGCTTCCATTTGCTAAAAGATCTCTCTGACAGACCATCAGGTACATACAGATGATTCTTAGGACTATTCAGACAGAAGAGGAGTTGCATTGCCAGGTTAGATGCTTAACTCCACGTCCTACAGCACATCTCTGTACTTCTACCCTACTGCATATTCATTCAATCTCCCCTAATCCAAACACCTTCAATGCAGGACTTCAGACGAGACTCTAAAATTCAGTGCTTAAGGCTTTTGGATTTAACTCTTGAGACTTTTACCATGATGCAATTCAAAACTGAAGAGAACACTCTCAGGAATTTCATTTGCCCTAATTTTTTCCCCTGATAACGTAAGGTATTAAAACGCCTCACTGGATTTACTGACCTCTCATACTATTACAAATCACTTAACCAACACACAGAAGGAAGTCTGATACAGAAATGCAAACCAGGGATTAGTGGGGAAAAGGATAAAACTGAAGTGGTGGAACCTATCACAAAAATAGTGACTTGTAATACCTGGCTTGGCATGTACCTATTAGGTACATGGCCTGCTACCAATTAGCTCTAATCAGTTTATCCAGAGTTTCTACCACCACAGAGCATTTGGTCCAAAAAAGTCTAACCTGGACCTGTGCTCAGCTGGGAACGCAACACTTTCATGCATAAGCACGACCTTCTTAGCAGAAGGAAACCTGAGCTGTTAAGATGTGATGAGAATATGCTGTGACTACATCAGACATTTCTCAAGCAGCAAAAAGAAAACATTAACTACCCAGGCTTCAATTGCTTAAGACTCAATATTTAACTTAATCTGCACCCAAGAGGCTAATTAAATGATTAACTGTTACCCTGTCCCAAGTCAAATATTCATCATTCCTTGATATGTGGGAAGACAGCCTAATTGTGTGGCAATGCATTTGTTTCAATGCTAGTAATTTGATCATGGGGGTTATAATATTGTCTGCGTGTACTGCATGTGTCTCCTTGTGAAAGCTAGATTACAGGAAGTCCTAAGAAGCAACTCCAAGAAAAAAAACAACCTCCCTCAACAGCACACCTATAGGAGTATAAACATAACACTACCTATGAGAGAACCAGTTAAGAAAGTGACTGTCAGCCCTCATCACATTATATGACAGCATTACCAAAGTGTCACTGGAACACTTTATCATTTGTAGGTGACTTTTGTGTATATCCATTTATACTGAGACATGATTTAGATATATTGCAGTCTGCTATAAATACACACATCATCATTATAAAAAAAAAAAAGCCACAACACAAACACCCACCTGTAGGCAACCCCAAAAAACCTAGACCAACAGATATTACAGTGCACTGCTTCAGTACCTTCCTCCTATCTATGTCAAAAGTTATCGGGTCCCCCAGCTTAGACTGAAAGCCACAACACCACTGAACAAACTGAACTCCTTGAATGTTTACTTTCAGCCCACATGTCTTTATTATTCAGTTCATACAGACTCACCTTAGTCCATGGATGTGCCTTAATCTGAGGGAATTTGAATTCAGTATAGTTTGGATTCATTTCTCTAATTTGCTCCCTTGTAGGCGTTCCCAGAACCTAGAAAGGAGAGAGAAAAAAGGCGAATTGTTTAGATAAGCTTCTTATTCATATGGAAATGAAGAGCGCAGTATAACCTATCACATATTGAGACAACTGAAGTCGATCTGTGTAACTAGTAAGTTAATACAGAGTTCAGAACAAAACAACAAAACTTTTGCAGAACTGTTTAAACTGGAAGGGACCTCCCTCTCCTGGGAGCCTCTGATCCAACCCTCCTGCTCAAGCAGGGTCAGCTAGAACAGAATGCCCAAGACCACATCCAGCTAGGTTTGTGGCATCTCCACAAAAGGAGAATTCACAACCTCTCTGGGCAACCTGCCCCAGTCTTTGACCACCCTCACAGGAAAAAAAAAAATAAAACCCCAAGAATTCTTGCATTCAAATGAAATTTTCATGTGTTTTACTTTATGCCACTGCCTCTTGTCCAGTCAGTAGGCAGTACTAAGAAGAGCACGGCTGTTTCTTCTTCATTCCCTCCCACCAGGTATTTATACACACAAGACACCTGCCTCTCCCTCAGCTGTATCTGCTTCAGGCTGAACAGTCCCCGCTCTTGCAACCTCTCCTCATATAACAGATGCTCCAGTCTCTTAATCAGCTTTGAGGCCCTCGCTCCAACTTCAGTAGCCTCTTGCTGGCAATTCAGTCCATGCTCCGAGTCCAGTATCAAAAATTTAATCATCTTCTACAGTTTTTCACAATATTGAAGCATCTTTCTCAAACTTAGTGATATTTCATTGGAGAAGAGAGTTTGTTCTAATTAGACTGTTACAAACACCACTGCTGAACACATTCAGGGATTGCTGCTCGCTGCCTATGGCTGATTAAGGCTCTGCATTTTGCAAGTCATGACCAGCAGCCCTCTGACGAGCTTAAAAGATCAGTTACTGCTGAGGGGAAACAGACAGGTTTGTCCATCCATCTGTGTTTGTGTGTGTAGATGTCCCTCACACAACAACTGTGTGGGTTTTGGTGGTGGCTCCCCACCATAATATTACCACATGGAAGATAAACTTAGTTTAAACCTAACCCGGAAGCGTCTAAAATGCATACCACCTCTGGTTTACTTTTTACGAATTTATATTTCTCATTCCCAGAATCTGCACAATGTTATTTATACACGCAAATTAGCAGTTGTATGAGAAATAAAACACAATTGCTCATCTCTCTGTAGGGGTGGACAGATTTTGAAAGGACTTTCCAAAACCCTTCAGGGAATAAGCCGGACAATTCAGCATTAGTGCTTTCTGTTCAGCTAACACTAAGCATAAGAGAACCATTGCCTTCTACCTATATATAACAACTGCAAAGCACATTCAAGGAATCCTGTCGCCTTCTGCTTGCACCCAGTTGCTGGGCATCCTTTGGCTCTGCAGAGAGAAGTGGAGCGGGCAGAGGGCAGGAGTTGCTCCTCTGTGCTGAGCTCAGGTCCATCTTCCTATAGGAACCCTGTAGCCACGCTACTCTCTCCCCGTGACAAATCTCTCACCATAAAGATTTGGATAATGTCACCACCTCCTCTCATGAGACCGCACTGTCACCATCAGGAAACCAATGATCTACAACATAACCTTAGCACTCTGCCTTACTGCTTGATAAAGAAATATTTGGTTACATATTCTGGTATCTGCAAGCATTTCCATTCTGTTAGAAGAGTGGAAATTACACAAGAGTCAGGTAAAGGGGTAAAAGAGCAAGGTAATTGCTGTTTAGTTATTTTTGCAACAGAGAAACAGAGATTTCTGCATCAGGTATTATGAAAGCAACTTGGTATCTCTTTATTATTTAAAATACGAGCTGTGTGACACAAACTAGAATACCTACCCACAAAGCAATCTTTTAAATAAACAGCAGCGGCAGAGGAAATAAATCCTGCAACTTGTTCAGTCAGTTGCTTCTTAGATACCAGATTTAACTGACAAGTTGTACAAAACAAACGATCACGTAACTCCCACCTTCTCATTGCTAACCAGGATTTAAGTGCCACCTACTCTAAAGCCAAGGGTTACCTTCAGAGCTGACAGAAGATCTTTCTGTGTGTGTCTGAGAACACCAGTTTTGCTCAGGTGGCAGGAAAGAGGGTGTTTGCAGGATGCCATGCACTTTGCTCAACTTTCAAAGCAAAAAAAGGCTGACATGAAAATGTGCCCTTTCCCTGCTGGTTTTCTGTCTGGTTTCCCCAGAGCACCAGCCACCCAGCTGCCAGCCTGCCGCACTCAAAGCTTTGATGACTGCCACTCTTTAAGCTTCTCAGTTCTAAAAGATATGAGGATTTCACATCTACAGATATTTTCATCTCCATTCAGGATAAAAGCCATTTTCAAAACCCTGGAAGTTTCTTGAATGAGTTAAATTAACTTCCTGAAAAAGGACAGGTAACTTGTATTACTACCTCACCATTTCTAACAGCTATGTTTTCAGGCCTCCACAGTATAAACAGGACTTGTTTAAAAGCACATTTACCTTCTTTCCCCTTCTCCCACGCAAAAAATTTCTTTAATAGCCTAAGAGACAAGGACTAGATTTTTCTTTTTATAGCCAAAATTCAGGAAACTGGCTCAGTTCCCAAGGCTGCTTAGAACAGAAGCCTACACAATGCAAGTATCTTTATTTAAAGAGTGGTTAAAGCATCAGAGAGAATTCAGATTAGACAGGCAAGGGCAACTTCATGGAAGGACCCATGGACAATGTCTATCCACACATTTCACTAACAACACAACTGTAACTTCAAGTTATGGGAGGGAGCAACTCCTAGATATGAGTCTTTGGCACACAAAATAACTGTGCAAAAGGAAACATGACTTTCAGTAGCCATTCAGTGTATTTACTTTGTTCTCTCTGGACTGTAAAGCCGCATAGTGCTTTCAATTTGTACCGAAGGCAGATTAAGGCAAAAGGGGAAAAAAAAGGAAAGTAGATTGGAATAAGAACAGAAGTTTTAAAGACTATGTCAAATTCAAACCACAATCCAGAAGAAAACTGTGGAATGAATAAAGTGGTAAACTATAAAATTGTACCGGTACTTGACATGTCTGAAAGAGATCCTCTAGTGGATCTCCTGGCCCCTCAGGACCACTACACTGTTTGCTACATTATTTTGAAACTGTACCTCACTGGTTCACACTGAGTTTTCAGTATATCAGGAATACATTCAAGTAGCTTTGGTGAGTAACAGCAATCATTTAAGTTATTGCAAAAACCAGGCAAGCCTCTTCTTTTAAAGAAGTCACATATGTGACTGCTCTTTCATTTGAAATGCAAAGGAGAAGCATAAATTACTGTGCTCATTTTTGGCAGAATTACTTCATGAAACAGCTGCTCTTGCTATACAAACTCTGAAAATACTATGGAGCAGATGCTCCTTGGAAAGAGGTTTCGCAGAATGGCTGTGGTTGGAGGGAACCTCTGGAGGTCACCTGGTCCAACCCCCTGCACAAGCAGGGCCAGCAAGAGCTGGCTGCCCCAGAACATGTCCAGACAGATCCAGCTTCTGAATATTTCCAAGGACGGAAACTCTGCAACCTCTGTATAGCATGTTCTAGTGCCTGACCACCCACACAATAAAAATAGTGGTCTTATGTTCAGACTGAATTTCACAGGTTTCGATTTGTGCCCATCGCCTCTTGTCCTGTCATGGGATGCCACAGAAAAGAGCCTGGCTCCCTCTTCTTTGCACCTTCCCTTCAGATACTTCCATACGCTGATGAGATCCCTCCTCATCTTGCAAAGGGTCTAATACTGAATGATTCAGATTTATGCAGATTAGTACACACGATTCTACTTCTTGGGGATGGTTTTATGAAAGGTGATATTGTTAAGGAAAACACAGTTGTTGTTTTTTTTGGGGGGGGACTTTGAAAAAAGGAAGAAACAAAGCAGAGTATATACTAGAATAATAAAAATGTAGCTGTCTGATGGAATCACCTGTATCTGAAATGAAGATTAAACTTTTGAGTTAATTAAGGAGGTCTATGTGAAACTACAAGGGCTCTTCCTGCAAGTGAAGACTATGGGTTAACCAGTCTCACTCTTCATTCCCAATTGTCATCATCAACTCTTAAATAAAAATAAATAAAAAGAAACTTTATCTACTAAGATTAACTAAAGAATACACTTGCTGGGAAATCAAATACTGCTCTGATTCTCTTAGGACAACAATTGAACACAATAGGTTACAGAAGTATTTTCTGAAAAGTTTTTCCTTTACATTTATCTGTAACAGATTAATGTATAGAAATAAATAGAAAGCTCCCCAAATAACTTTTATTCCAGGCTTCAAGAAGGGAAGGTAATGGTACATATTTCAAGCAACTGAACAGAAGCTACAGGCTCCCAGTAATGTCATCCTTACCAAATAAGAAGGGGAGACTTAGGAACCTGGAATAAGCCATGAATTTGATTGCAAATAGCACAAAGATCTTCAGCCTATATTCTTGCAGTTGAATTTTCATAGGAGAAAAATATGGATGATATTCAGCTTCTAAAGACGCCTCAGCCACACCCCAGTCCTGCTGTGGGACAGCTGCTGTCCACACCTGGCTTCACTGCACAAAACTGCGCCGAGCCATTGATGACCAAGCTCACACCATCGCAGCGCCAGAGGAAGAGGAAACTGCAAGTGGCTCAGCAAACCCCAGGGCCCTCTCCGACAGCCACTGTTACTGCTAAATCTTTTCCAAAATGTACCAATCAGTTAAAAGTACAGGGACACTGAGGATTCAGAAGCTCCAGCTGGTGATGACTGAAGTGAACTGGAGGGGAGAAGGTGGTTATTTAAATCAGAAACCTCTAGAAAGCCACGGGTACGGCAGAATAGCGCCTTCCTTGGGAAAACTGTGCAAGTTTATGAGGAAACATGCTCCAGAAAGTCTGGTGTGTATGGCTTACCAGATGGCATCATTAATACTTCTGCAAACATGTCTGCACCTCTTCAGAAAGTTGTGAGAGGTGTGCCAAAAATTTATTTTAAAAAATCATGGTGCTGGCATCTCAAGCAGTAAACCTGGGTCAGCTTTGAAATAATACTTCAGGAGGTCTGTGGTAGAAAATGAAATAAACTTACCAATTTTCTACACACTTTCTTTCAAAAACACACAGCTATGCATCAGGAACTGGAAGAAGCCTGTTGGCTCAGCTAACATGAATATAATCACTCACTGACTTTTTTACACTGTAAATTCTGAAAGTGATGAATTACATGAGGCACAGGAACAGCCAAGTTGTGATGTGGGGGCATAGTGGAAAAAAATGCCAGGAAACTTCCCTTAGGGGTGAGGAGAGAGGACCCACGTGAAAGGCTGTGTCAGATGCAGGCGGGTCCTCAGCACAGGACCACATCCAATAAAGTGAAACCCACTCTCCTACTGCTTATTCCCCCGGAAGAGATGGCTCCTCTCTCCCCATTAACTACTGCAACTGAATTTATTTTATTTCAAAAACTGAGCCCAAAATAGTACCTTGACATTTGAGCATGAGCCATATAATATAATTGCAGTCTATACTTAGCATTCGGCTCAGTAAAACTGTCAGAGACCAAAAAGTTACACATGGATAGGATTCCTGATACTATTAAGCTTGTCTTTCAACACATTTTTTCCCCTTGCCTCATTCTTAACCCAGAGAACTATGGGAAAAGGATTTTATTATTTCTCCTAAATTACCACGAAATGCCAGTTTTGGTTCAAGGAATAATCACACAGTCCAGTAGGAACCAAAAAAACCCAAGCCAACCAAACGAAAAACCACCTCAACCCTTTCCTACAGTTTTCTCAAGTCAGCTGATGCATCTCATACTCTGGATTGCAGCACAGGAAAAAAATATTTCTGATAGAGACAACCCAAGGCAGATTGGCAGATACTGCCCTCCCATGTCCCAAGGTTGCTCAGACGATTCTTGCTGCTTCATTCTTCTGACAGATATGAGGTTTTCGTGTCGTCCCCCCGTCCCCCCCCCGTCCCCCATTTTTGAGAGGAGCAGGGGGAAGGTACTAAACAGAACCATTCAGAAGATAATTATTATCTTAGAAACTAAGATTCCCTTTTAGTACAGGGAATAAGGAGTAATCACTGTCTGTGGGAACTGGGGTTAAAGATGTTTTAGTTTGGAGGTGATATCACAGTTTTCCCTTGATACTTTCGGGGTGCTGCAGAACTGGGGGATAGGCAGGGATCCCCCCACCTCCCAAGCTTTCACAGGGGGCACAGCAGTCCCACAGACAGCGCTGCTGCCCTGCAAGCCATGCACGCAAGGATTTATGGAGGAGCCTGCCCTGATTGTTTCTTGAAAAGATCCCTCTTGTGGTCTGAAAGCTCCTTTTGAGCTGTATCCAGCATTATCCCACTTGCTCAGTGGGTTTTAAACAGGGAAGAGGCAACTGGGCTGCAGGGAGGAGGAGGGTTTCACCCTTCCTTTGGGGACAGAACTGTATGACTGCTCTCTGAAGTGTACCACTTGCTCATATATGATTCCTTTATGCGACCACTGATGAAACCTGCGCTGACACTGTGCCTTCTTCAGAAATGGAGCACATTTCTGAAGGCGATGTCACTCAAAAGCCAGAAGGGGCATGAATTTTAATGCATGTGTCAGGTTACCCACTTGAGATACTCCCAGTGATGGGATAACCCAACATTTGGAATAGCTAGCAAGAGCTAAAAATAAGGAGGAAGAGTCACCATTCAAGATCAAACCTTGGAAAAAGCACAGCACAATTTCTCTCCTGTAATAGTCTAAGTGTTCAAGAAGAATGCACTTGGGTTAAGCTATTACTTCAGACAGAGGTCTAAGACAGCACTTCCCCATATCGAACAGCATATTTCCAGGGGTAAGTGGTCGAAGATCTCTTTCTCCCAGCCAGATTGAGAACATCTGGAAAGACCATCTTTAAAGAAACACAAAGAGAAAAAGAAGGTGACTGTCTTCTGATTCACACGAACGTGGTGCTGTGGCTCTAGAGAGGCACAGTTTTTCAGAGCAGTTGGCAAATACACAACAGGCCTTGAGAAACTCCAAGTACAAATAGCTGGAGAAGATCTTGCAGGACTGCATGAAATGAAAGAGTGGGAACACTACTGAGAGTGAATCAAAATCTGTCAAGAGTCAAAAATGCTTCTGATGCAGCAAGGGACTGAGGACATTGGGCACACAGGCTGCAGGAAGGACAAGCTGTGCTGGGCTGACATGTCCCAGTAATTCTATCTTCACGAACGCAGCTACCAAGGAGTTGTCATCACGCACTGCATGAGAACGGAGGATTAGTTTAACGTGGTGGCATTTTCGAGTCATCCTCCAGTCTAATGCAAAAACTTCATACCCAGGTGTAGCATCCAACTGCAGTGTTGTGGAATGAACTCTGAATAACCAAAGCTGAGTAAGCAAATGAAAAGGCAACTGAAAAATTTATCTTGGCTTGAAAAATGCTACAAGAGTGACTGTCATTCTTAGTCATCCTGAATCGATAGGAAGCAGAAGTTTCTAAGCTGACCTCTCCTGCAGTGGAATCAAGTAGGTTAAAGGGATGAAAGTCAGATGCATTTCCAAATGTGTGGATATATTTTTTTGTTGTAACCCTTTGTGGGAGTTTAAAATACTCAATTTTTTCTGTCCCAAGTTTCAGACAAACAATTCCAAGGAAGCTGTCTGAAAAGCTTTACTCCAAAATAGTTCAACAGCAGCTCATTGGTCCCAACCTGCCACCTTCTCCAAAGTTTCTGGCTGTTCTACAACTGGTAGAACCCACAGCTTTGCTTCTCCTACAGCCAGCTAGCCTTATAATAAGTCTATGCTACAAAGAAAGCTTTAAATAGTAGTATTATATGGCAGCAAATGGCAAAAGTGGACACAATCTGTAACAGTATTTTTTAAAAATTAATCCTATTCTAAATGTTATCTTATACAACCTAGTGGTTTACATGTTGTGCCCAAGACTGCTGAATTGCGTATGTCTTCAACTGTACTGAGGCTGTAAAACCCAAGCTTGCTGAATAAACACAGGTTGCAGTTTTGAATGCTAACCTTTCAAATCTAAGTCAAATTTAAGCATCATGCTTAAAAGCATGGAGTGGAGAAGAGAAGTATGCTTTGCAACTTCTTTGCAGGCTTGAAACACAAATCTGCTCAATTTGATTACTGGTCACTTTGAAGGGATACATGATACATGACGGGACAGATCGTTGCCACAGTTGGCAGAAAGGAAAATTGAGGACCTCACTTTCTACTTTTTCCTCTTTCTTAAAAGGTGAGGAAAAATACTTGAAATTTGAGGTGAACATGCTGTTCTCCCTCTACTCCCACTGTGAAAAATTCTTGTCAGTGGGTATGGCATTACAAGGGGAGCATCTCCTTGTTCATGCACTTTCCTAGACAATTTCTTATGGCTGTTGAATTTGAATGAGATCTTCTCAATTATAACTCTGTATTCTCACCTCAGCCTTCTGCCAGGGCTTTTCTGAATAGCGGATACAAAACTTCACAACAAGATTTGGTAGACAAGGGTATTGAAACACTTCTGCAGTCTGTACTCTTTTTCTTCCAGTGCTGCCTTGAGAATCTATGCTGTCTTAGCAACTAATATATAGGCAGAAAAATATTCATGGAACCCACCCATTCGGGCTCACATTTTCCAACACGCTTCCTTAACGGTTCATTGAACACGCTTTTCTGTGATTACTGCTGTAAGATTTATAACATTTGTTCTCTCAGACTTTCCTAAAGCATAGTCTCAGTACTGTAAATTTTTAATTGAAGAGACCAGGCTTACTATAAAATGGAGTTATGCCTATATTTTTTTTTCCGCTTATTTTCTACACGTAGGGGGCTATATATCTAACAGAAGATGAGGAAACCCCAACACAACAAGTGTGGATGTTCATCCATTCAGTATCCTCCTTTCTACATTTAAAGAAATTATTCAGAAGTTTGTTTCTGTGGAGGTAGAAATCGTAATCTCAAACAATCATAATCTACTGAAGCACCAGACGTTACACCGGACACTCCTTGTGCTGTCATGAGAAATAACGTTAGTTTGCCAGCACTACGTATTCAGCTATGAATTGGTCAGTAAAAGTTATCACACCAATTACGGTAGTGTCATTTAAAGAAATCACAGATGGTACATAGGCTATCAGCAATTTTATTAAAGTACTCCTCTGCTTCAATACAACTCAAGTGTAAACAAAGCAAAATCATCACAATCAGAGCACATATGTGCTAGAAAATTATTAGTTCACAGACGATTATTTCCAGTGATGCAGAACTGAAAACATCCAACTGACAACAGCTTCTAGCAAACTCTGAATCAAACCACAATCTCACCTTGGTAAGCAGGTCAATGAGAGGACATCTATTTCCTGATTATTTTACTTCCACATTGTGAAAATCAAAGCAGCAGTAAGGCAGAGCACTATGGTTTTGCTGATAAGGCCTCTCTACTCTCACATTTCTGACTGAGCCACAGAAGGACTTACAGGACTGTCACCATTACACAAACACAAAAAGACCAACCATTACATCTGGTTTCTCAGGATTGCAGACATTAATCAAGAAACAAAACTGGACTTTTTGAAAACATCCAAAGGCAAACGTCACAGGTTACTGCACAAACTCCTGAAAAACTGTGGCCATCTGAAGTGCTCACAGGGACCACTTCACATCTCACACAAACAGCGCAGCAGAAAGCGGTTCCCACTCCAAAACACTTCCCAAAAGGAAAAAAATTGCTACTTGTGCCATCAACAGCCCTAGCAGCCCTAATTCTGACAGCAACTGTGTTTTTTAACTAGAGTTTCCTATGTAAACTGACTCAACTTGGATATCTTGAGCTTGAAATACACTGGGCAGAAAGGCATTAATAAGAAACCAAGAGTCACAGGAGAAGTAGGTGAAAGACACAAAGCCTCCAGAGGACAGTTGCTGACTGGAGGGTTTCCATCAGGACAGACAAAAGCTCACTGTAACAGAAGCTCTTTCACTCACACATTTTGGTTTTGAGAGGGTTTTCACATGCACACCACACAAACGTACGTGTACCAAGGTAGCAGTAAAGTGGCTAAACCAAGTAGGAAATTCTCTTCATACAGTCCCCTTTGTGAGGATGAAATCAACAAAGCCGAATAGTGTGTGCACACATCTTATCCTCTGTAGTACTCCTGCTTAAGTGCACAGTATAGATTCCAAGGAGAAATATACTGCTCTCTCTCGAAATCTTGCTTCCTTCATTGCAGAAGCTGAAGGAGGCGGAGGAGACTGGGGCGCTGGGAAGTCAGACACTAATCTTTTAAGCTATGAATTATTCTTCCATGCCTCTAATTTGAGAATCACAGAATATTCACAGCTTCCCAAATGAAATCAATCAAGCTGTGTTTGAACATAAGTGATATATAAATGTTATGTTTTCTGAAACATTAGGTCTTTTTCGCTTGGAAAACAAGACTCTTCAGGTGGAAGGTGTCTTTGCCCTACGTTTCCTGATCCTCCATCTGTCAACAGGAGTGATCCTTTTCACCTTTCACCTCAAAGAGTTGGAAGGAAGGAAGGAAGAGAAGAAGGCTACATGTGAAGAATCTGGCACAAGAAATAGAACTACACTGTTTTCAAAGCCAAGTACTAATTGCATGCAATAAAAGAAAAAGAGCCAGATTCTTAAAGGATGAAAATCACATATTAATAAATATTGGCTCAGTATGTAAGCACTATTTCCAAGCACACTGAAGTGCAGTCCTTTAAGAGGGAAAAGGACTATATAATTAAAAGATATATCATTATGCATGACTGCAAGAGGGGCAAAAAAAGATCATCAAGTTCTCAAAAAAGCATGAGAAGTGGTTTTCAAACGCGGTTTAAATGTAACACCCTGTACGATGGTGACAGAATACGTATGTTGACAAGGTTATAACAATGCATGTTTCCACGCTGATTCGCAAGGAATAATGCAGTTAAAAAAACACCTAAAATTCCATACCTTGATTATTTCCACCAACTGATCCACACCACTGTCACCTGGAAAGATTGGTTGTCCTAGTAACAGTTCAGCCAATACACAGCCTGCTGACCACACATCTGTAAAGGAGAAAGAAGCAGAGGACAGGGAGAGTTATCAGTAAAAGGTACATATTAGGTCATTGATAAAAAACCCAGCAGTTTTAAGCCACTTACTTTATTCTTTGAATGCAAAATACTGTATGTAACACAGCTACACATAAAAACCATTCCTGTTCTAAGTGTTAATGTAGAAAACACATACACCTGGCATACAGCAATGGTGGGCAATGGTCTTAGAACCATGAGACAACAAAACCTGGAAGATGATGTTAAATGCTCTAATATATTGGCATTAAGACTTATACATGTAGTGAAAAGACCTTAGAACATTTGCCATCTGAAAATTAAGAATTTCCCCAAACCCTATGTTGTTTTTAAATCATGCTGATCACAAACTATGCATAGGTATCATCTGCCACAATAGCTGATGTTTTTAGTGTTTCTGAATGTTGAATGGATTCCATTTTTCATCCATATATACACACATACATACACACATACATACACCAGCAGATGAACCAGTACTGCAAGTGTTACTCGTATCCTGCAGTACAGGATGATTAAGGGATCTGGGAGGCAGCTTCTCTAACTCAATTACACGAAGATCTCATCTTTATCCCAATTCCATTTGCAAACTTGGCTGGACAACACAACTGCAAGTCACAGATCAGGTCAATAACGTCCACAGAAGAAGCCATCAACTAATTTTCGTTCATACACCAAAAGCTGTGAGTTGCCATTAGCAGCTACTCCTCTACATGAAGAAAATGTTCATAATCTGCTACCGGTCTATCTACTTACATATAAAGAAGACAATTCAATACTACAACAGCAACTCCAGAATGTATCTGTGTACTACAGAATACAGCACTCTATTTCTGAAACAGTTAATTTGAAGGAAAAAAAATCTAATGAAGCAAATGCAGTAAACACTGCATAGCAGACGTTCGTGAGAATCTGCTGTAACTACACACCTAATACTGAAGTTTAAGCTGCTCAACACACTAAAAGTATGGCACCTAGATGCAGAGATAACTTTCTCAAAAAAAAAAAAAAATAAACTGTACGGTTTTTTAGAAAGTCATTGTTTGTTCAATGTATAGCTGAAACCTAACACTAAAACCTAACCTCAAATGAGCAATCAGTAGCGGAATATTTGTAAAGTCTTCAATACTGTAATGCCCCAAAAGGGTCAAGAACAAAACCAGTCCCCATCCATCAATCTTTGAACTCTCGCCTACTTTTATGACCAAACCTTCCCTCACAAAACATTAGTAGCACACCACAACTCAAACCCAGAGAATTTACCTCTGGAGGCCTGTTCCAACCTGAGATAACCCACGCTACAACAGAGATCCTTATTCCCCTCGGGGATTTAAACCGTGCCATTGGAAGCAGGATAGCACAACACTGTCAGTTCTGGCTAAAGGTCTGTGCGAGGAAGAAGTCTGACAGTTCTCTACGGTCTATCATCACTTTGTCACAGCCACTAGAACCTGATGCAAAAAATAATTAAAAAGCCCTTTCAGGAATTCAAGACTGCTAACTAAATAATCTGCAATTCAGAACAGACTTTTCCTTCCCCCCATTTCAAAATGAGAGATGGGCTATGAAAAAATACTACCCTCTTTTCTCAAAAGAGATATGGTTCAGTCGTACCAGACGGTAGACAAAAAGCACTGCTTGTTACTGCAGCTTTCAAAATCATTCACCTCTGAGTCAAATGGATGCATTTGACTCAGTACAAGCATCACATCAGGGTTTATCCTAAAAAGCGACTACTTACAATACAAACAGCAACCAGAAATAACCTGAAGTTTGAGTCTTCAATTTCAATGAGCAAACAAATCCAATTACACTTTCTGATCTTTTAGTCACATTTAATAAAAGCTGATATAGCCACCAAGGTGCTAAGATCTCTTCTGAGCAACAAATGAGGAAGGCATCACATAAAGGACATTTAATTGCATCCGACTGCTAAATAATGTTCCTTCTGATAGCTCCTGCTGCTGGACCAAGACGTACAACAAAGAGATGATGCAAAGAATCACTTTTTGTATCATCTCATGCATACTGGGTTTATAGGAAATTACACAGTAGTTCAACAGATTGCACAGATTTCTTCAGATGTTTTGAAGAAAGGTTAAATGTACTGAGCAGGATTGAGTACTGTAAACTTAAAAGTCTATTTAAAGGCATCTTAAAGTGTTTTGAAAAAGCCGAGTCCTTTACACTGAGTATACAAAACAAGTGGTACCCCAAAGCTATAATCATTATTTACAACTTCAATCCTTGTTTTGCAGTGAGAATGAAAAAATATATGGGGAGTAAAAGTATTTGACAGAACACATACAACCCCAAAGCCAACACGAGAACAAGGAAGCATTTGCAACATTTCCTTTTAAAATTCTGAAACTATATCAGCATGGGTTGTTTTTTTTTTTTATATTAGACTGTGGCTTTTAAAAACTGTTTTAAATAACCTCCTGGTCTGGCTGCTCCGTGAAGTTGGCTTTGTGTTGTTTTATCCTTTCCCAGTCTCCCTAAATGCCTTGGCACTCCATCAGCCAATTTCAGACAGGTCTGCAAGGCAGAAGTCTCCAATACATGGCAGAGGTTTGGGGAGAGCACGCACTGGTGTTGCTGCTGAGCAGAGTAGGGCTCAGTCCCTGTGGGATGCACCAGGCTTGCTCCCAGCCCAAACTGCAGACTCAAACACATGTAAGGATGTGCAAGGTCTCAGGGTCCTTGCTGAAAGGAAGAAGGCCAAACAGAAACAGCAGAGGGTACGTGAGAAAGCTGAGGGCATCGCAGGGGGAGAGAGGAGAAAAATAAAGGATGCAAGTCATGAGGAAATAGCTGGGGAAGACTGAGGAATACTTGCTGTATTCGCGATGTGTTTAAACCATCAAACACACAACAAATCCATTGGAAACCTATGTAGTTGTTCCTCATGCAGTGAAGTCTTCCAAATCAGGTGATTTAATGCCTTGTTAAAAGTCTATTTGATTTTCCTTGATTTTACTTGCTAACACTAAACACACATCAAAATAAGCTACAGGCATTCCAAAATCCCCAAATTTTTTCAGGAGTCTAATTTCACCAACTTCCAAGTTAGGACTTGGGCAACGCTCCCTGGGCAAGGAAGTGAACAAACCCTTGAAGCATCCTCGAAGAAAGCCAGAGAGCAGAGGCCAATGACTTCAGCAGCCTCAAGCAGGGACGGCAACAAAGCACAGTTTACAGAGGTGTTTATGCAGCTCTGGTGAGCTATGTGCAAGAAGGAAGAAACTGGGAAATTTCAGCTCTGCTGAAACTCAATGGAATTCATGCCATTGACTTTAATAGGACTAAAATTTGGCTCCAGGATGGTTTGCATTTTTTCTTCTTTGAATCTGGCATTTTAAAATTTACCTTCCAAATTTGACTGGTAACATTTTTCTCAAGCCTCAGGTAAATGTTGTACTAAATTCTGTATTTGAAGACATGTTACTTAAGAGAGGTGATAAGGTCACAGTCACAGCTAACTATTACGGGTTAATAATCTTTCAGAGCAAGTTTACAGTGTAACTACCCACTCCCATGAGAGGAGCAGCATTTTCTGAACTATTTCTTTTAGTACGTGCAATTTAATTAAGGTGAAACATGACTATCATTCATCTTCTTTAAACTAGTAAATAAAAAAGATAAGAGAGAATCTTAACAGAAAACAAGAATCAGGTCCACAAATCATCCTTATGCCAAACTAGTTGGGACAATGTGAAATTTTAGAATACACTGAAAGCTATTAATTTTATGCAGAAAAAAAGCAAGCAAGGCTGCTTTCTTCATACCTTCAGTGAATTGTAGTCTAAACAATACAGACAGTAAACGCAACTGCCAGCCAAAAGCAACCTTCAAATAAGCTTATTTCAGATAGCTTTCACACATTATAATAGTAGCTAATGCCGTAACTTCTGTAGACTGAAGAATGCTTAGACAAATACCATTATCACATGAACTAGCTGCACTAATTTAAGCACACAAAACCTCATACAGCCTCTTATATTACTAAACTTTTCTTAAATTAAGTTTCTATTACTTTATTGATGTTCACAGTTGTTAGATGAACACTAACTTGTCTAATATCATCATCTGCACAGTTCCCTTGCTTTTGAGTGCCATTCCAGCATTAGAGAAGGTAAGAAAAGGAAATGTATCTTTAGTTCAGGAAGAGCATCTGGCAGGATGACCTGCAAAAGACACTCTTTAGCTTTAATTCTACAAGTGGGCAATGGCCATTTCCAGTTGTCTGTGTCCCTTTAGTACAAATCAAGAACTAATCCTGTATTTTACATAGGGCACGTTTACCTTTCCATGGTGTGTCCTGCCCCATTCTCCCCCCTGCATCTATTAATCTCTGCCCCACTATCCCTTGATCTTGATGGACTTCATTCATCTTGGAAGTGACTCAAAGTTGCTGCTCTGGTAACAAACTAGCAGGGAAGAAACCAGGAGTCAGAAAATTAGCCCTAGGAAGTCGTAAAATCAGCAGCTTCCAGTTGCCAAATACCAGAGCACAAAGCACTTTTCATTGCTGGTTGTTTGGAACACTTTTCGGGATGTCAGAAAAAGAGCAAAATTTTGCATTATGAGCATGCATGCAAGTTTTGCACGTCAAGCCACCACAGATACCCAAATTACGGAGACAGAATAAAATACTTGGAAAGTCATGCTTGTTCCAGTACTTGGAACAAAAGCTAAACACAGATATCTCTCTTTTCCTGCAATGAAGAGATGAAACCACAATGACAGGTCACAGCATAGTTTAATAAATTAATGCCTGTACTTATTTCCAGCGTTGGAAGTTGCCACCTGAGATACAGGGCCAAATACTTTTCACTGTTTGGGACACACCTTGTGATGGTTCTTCCCCAGGAAACCCTGAGACAGTCTGACTACACACCCCTCCAGAGGAGCTTCTGCTCCAGGCTGTTGAGGTGAAATACTCTGTCTCTGTCTTAACACTTGCTAGGAAAGTGAATGAATAACTTCACGATACTTATTTTTGGACATCCCAAGAGAACCCAGCAATACAGCCATGCAGATCAATCTTTCCCTGCCAATGGCTATAAATGTTCCCTCTGGAACGCTCTCAATTCCTGCCAGCGCATTGATGGAGAAAACGCACCTGAGCCCAGCAGACCCTTGTCATCCAGAAGCACTGCCACGCTGTGGTGAGCCCTCCACTGCCCCATCACCTAACCTAGTAAAAAAGCCCAGCGTTCTGGGGGTGAAACTTAATTGCACAGCTGCTTCCTATACAACACCTACATTTGTCCCAAGACATTGCAGGGGAGCGTGGGCAGCCACATTCTGCCATCCTGCATTTTTTCATCAGGCAGCAGCCCCTGTATGACCAGCACAGCCAGCAGCACACTGGCAGCGTACTCCAGGATGGCCTAACACACACAGACCTGCAAGGAAGAAGCTTCAGCCAAAATGCTGTTAAGGGATTGCTGAAGGGTTGGTTTGCAAAACATCAAGCCTCCCACAAGTCAGGTGCAGGAACAAAACTACCTGCTGTCCCCAGCAAGCCTTTGGGGCTTGCACACACTTGCAGAATTCAGAGTCAGAGGCGCAAAAAAGGTTCAAACTCACAAGCTGTAAAGGCATCCAAGTGACATGATAGCTTGCGCCTGACCACTGAAAAATCCCTTAAGGTTGTAACGTGGGCAGATGACAGAGCTATTACGGGCCTGATTTGTAGCTATTTGGCAACACAGATTATCTTAAAACTTGGACAGGTCATTTCCCAGGTCATTATTGTAATAACAGTCCCAGGTCTGCTGGATGACACGCACAGGCCTTAACTGCAGTAAATGTGTTTTGATGCTGCTCTTACTATCATATATATTTGTATATAGCGCTAATGCAGTATTTTACAAAAGTGCAACAAACAGCGCCCCTTGCTGTGAGTTATTTTTAAGGAAACCTTCCGAGTTAGAATTTAAGCCATGCACTTTGATCAAAGTAATCAAAATCCTAGAAGTTAAAAGCCAACTGTTGTGACATCCAGGATGAAAAGACACATCCTGGAACCAACTTGACGTTCTGCTACACTGAAGAACAAGTCATTACCTGCTACTTGCAAGGACAAATTCAGGTGTTAAAAGACAACCTAGACAAAGCCAGACAGCCTAATGCAACCCCTGGTTACAGTGCTAAGCAGGATGACTACTGAAGTGGTCATGATGCAGGCTGGCTGCACTGGCAGTCTTGAGCCAGCACACTGCCGCTGCCTAGGTTTAAAAAGCACCTCTTGCTCAGAAATACTTCCAATAATTACTATTTAGCAGCATGTTAGAATCATAAGCCCTGCAGTAACATTAGCAAACAACAAAAACCTTAGCTGGATGCCTTGCAGATATTGTACCAAAAAGTTCTACTTAGAACACTTTTTGGCTTCATATTCTACACTGATTTTATTTTTTCATGCAGTTTTAAGATAGCGTATTTAAAGCAGAAGAGTGGAGATTCCTGCCCTACATTCAAGCTCAGGTTTTTTTACCACACACTCAAGTGGATTCTTATGTAGAATAGCAGGAAAAGGCTTGTGTGCTAACAATTCAGAAGAAAACAAGAGCTGAAAAAACCGCAAGGGTGTTCACATTAAGAACAGAAGGTTTAAACTGCAATATTACAATACCAAAGCATTTCAGTTCCCTGTACTTTGAGCTATGGATAAAGTACTGATAATTAAATGTTTCTTCCTCTCCCTCTCTTTTAAGCAACCTATCTGTGCTTGTTGGCTGGTGTACAAATGATGCTGGTTGAGTTTGGATGAGGAATCCTAGGAGGAACAGGGAAAAGTTCTCACTAAGTGCTGCTGCTGCCTATCCAGCAAGAACAGAGGAACAGCCTGGTACTCACCACCACTGGCAACAGCAGCGTCACAAGACTAAAACCCTAAAATGCCTAACATCTTGCAGAACACTGGGAAACCACAAATTCCGTTTGGAAAGGCCTTTTATTACTTTCCAGCTCCCAAATGCAAAGACTTCATTAAGAATGAAGTGCAGGGAGGAAAGGGTAAGAAGCAAGGAGTACTTGCTGAACAGCCGTGCTGTGCACATTTAATTTAGATTGATTTGTTTCAGGAGAGGCTTGGGAGGACATGGGCTTTTTAGGGACACGAGGAAGTCTGAATCGCAAAACGACTGAAATTCATTATCTTTTTGGTAAGTGGAAAGCAGACTCCTCACTTTAGAATGGTATTTTTGTTAGAACTATTCTAGAGACCAGCAGGTAACAAAAATGGAAAGAGTAACTTTAAAAAGGGTCTGTAAAAAAAAAAAAGCAAGATTAACGTCATTATACAGTTGGAGCAAGAGACATTTCACAGACTTATCTACAAAGCACTGTCTTCAGGTGACACCTCAAATATCTGTTTTATGCAGTTATCCTCTGAAACAAGGTGTCTCAGTGCACTCTGATAATGCAGCTCAGCCAATCTATCAGCTCTCAGCTGGCAAAAAGATGTCAACCAGGACCAGGTGCCTTCCTTCCATCACGAGCTCCCACCACTTTGCTTTTACCTCGCCTCTGCTGCTTATCGGACTACACAGTAACGCTGATTCAACTCACCAACGTAGCAGGAAGTTCACCTACCCGAAATTCTTGTGTCAGTTGAAGCTGAGTCAGCGAATTAAACAGTAAACCATGAGAGGAAGGGTATCCAGGGGCAAGAAAGAGTGGGGCTGGGGCTGTCACTTCTGGCAGCGGCCAACCATTTAGTAGGTTTTGCCTTTTTATCTTTACTGTGCCATTCCTTTCTCCAGACTTCTTATGGTTCTGCCTCTTTTTTCTACTAGGGAGATATGCAAGGGCTGCTACAATACCTACTGAAGAATAACTAACAAAACAAATGAGTGAGAGCATGTAAAAGTCCTCAAGAACACTTCTTTTTCTTTTTTTTCAAAGAACTGCAGAGTTGAAACCAGCCAGCCACTGAGTTTAACACTAGTTAGAATATACTAACTTTAAGCACATTTAAACTTGCTATAAACATATTCTGCCAAGACTTGATTGTGATCTCCAAACACTTTTGAACATATTAAAACCTTGCCTAAGTGACTCAAGTCCATAAGCAAGGTAAAAGCTTAGCACAATACTGGGGAGCCTGAGAGCCAAATCTCATCTCTTTAGCACTTGAACTCATAAGGAGCCCATGAATTATCTTGACTTAAAAACTGAAGAAGTTACTCACAACCAGGCAACACCGCTGTTCATTTTTATGATTTTTTCATTTTGCTGTACATTTTTAGGGTTCCACTGTAAGAAAACGCAGCTGTTCCCTCTCCTCTGCCAAAATCTCCAGCTTATCTAACATTACCATGACACAGCTACATGCCAGATATTAGAAAGAAGTCTCCTCTGTGTTCAAAACTAATGACTAAAGGACAGCAAAAGTTAACAGAGTAAGTCAAATCAGAAAGTGTACAAGACATTAAATCTGTCAAGAGAGTTTAAAACCAATCATTAGGCCACATTTTTCCTCCCACTAAAAGCTGTGTATTTTGTTAAGTAGTACCTCACCATCTACAATAAAATTCTGCCTCTGGGAACTATATCCGAGATCTCAGAAAACCTTTATGCTTCACTACAGAATAAAAACTCATGCAATTTGTATAGATGTCAGCAAATACCCATACATACCTATACTGGAGGTATAATCGGTGGCTCCAAAGATCAACTCTGGTGCCCTGTAGTACCGAGAGCAGATGTATGAGACATTAGGTTCTCCACGAACCAGCTGTTTTGCACTGAAAAGGAAACAAAATTATAATCTTTCAGTAATGAATAGTTTTATAATACTGCAGTGCAGACCAATGGTAAGTTTTGGCACTCTTAGGTTACTAAATGCTAAAATACCATATTGTTCTAAGCTGATGTAAGCCATAGACTCAATGATTTACCACAAAAACAGTCCAATCCATCAAGCTTATACTGGAAATAGCAAAGGAAATTCTGACTGCAATCTAGGCGATAAACAGGGTAAAGATTTTTGGCCGGCAGTTGTTTTTTGCTAGGTACAAAGGTTTGTTTGCACAGAATACAGTTCAGTCAAACGCAGTTGAACTTTTTAAGTTTCAAAAGCTCTGGATACTCACCAGAACTGAGAGGTGCTTTGTTTGGTTGTGGGTTTGTTTGGTTTGGGTTGGTTTTTTTTTGTTTTTTTGGTTGTTGTTTTTTTTTTTAATTTTCATCAGAATATTCTGACTCTTTGGTATTTAAGGGAGTATGGAATGAGGCAAATGGGGTATGAGGCGATACAGAAAAAAATGTTTGCCATTGCAGTAACATGTTAATGGCCCACGGTTAATATGAAGGCTTCATTTATACTGCAAGAGATTGACCATGAAGGATCTAAGCTACAGCACTGCCCCAGCCAGTACCTTAGGAAGAATCTAAGAAAATAAAGCAACACAAGAGCACATTATTTTTGGAACATGAGTCTATGAACATATTATACTTCTTTCTTAATTAACACCAAGTGTTAGATGGAAAGGAGCTGGAAGACAAAACTGCCCTTTCAGAAAGACAACGTTCAGCTAAGTAGCACCAAATCCAGCACAGTGGCAAGCCGGTCAAATCCAATGTCTGCCTTCCAGAGACTCTTCTAAGCCTTCAGGGAAGGACTCCCACCATCCATTTAGCCTGTTTCAAAAAGTCTCGGTTTCCTGTTTTCTATATAGAAACTACAATTAACAAATTCCCACTGTTAACACAGAGAAGTACCACCTCTTTATGCACTGTTAATTTTGAGTTTCAGCGCGGTTCCTATTTCACTCTAACACTGGTGAGGTAGAGCTGAGGAGGAGATTCCTGAGCCACCAGGCATGACGATGCACTGCTTGAATAACCCCCATCTGACATTCCCACTCACTACAGGCAAGCGAATTTAGCAACAGCAGCTTCCCTGACCTCTCGCACATATGCCCTAACTATTTTAGTCTGCAAAGTTACAGCACAGCCTAAAGACTGAACTTTCCCAGAGAGAAATCTGTCTCCCGTCTCAGTGTGGATTCCCAGATTTTCTGTATCCGTCCTAAAGACGTGGGCTGGACTCTGAAGGTGACTGACCTGAACCGATACTGGAAATAAATGCATCATGGGAAACCAGGATGTCAGTCCACTATCTAGGAGCTTCAATTTTAAGTGTTGCTTCTGAACTTGAGCCTCTACAGTATTTGAAATATTAAGTGAATTGGTGTACATACAAGCAGACTAATAAAGTGTAACATTAGCGGGTTTTTTTTGTAGGTTACTATGCCACTGCACTTGTCCTCTCTTCCCTAAACACATTTCATCCTAATACTTGGTTGTAATTTTCCATGGCGAGGCATATCCCTTATGTGACAATGCATTTATTTATTTTTCCAATACTTGCATAAATAACAGGCTTGAACTTTAATTCCCTCCCTTCTGACAGCCCTTTCCAGCTTTTTTTCCTCCCCCATATTATGAACTAATTTTAAGAGGAAAACAGAAGATCAATAATTTCTCTTTCAAAAGTACAAATTAAGACCTTCTGAGGAATGCAGAGGATTTCTTTGAAAAAGCTGACCCAGGTTCACTTTGAAGAAAGCTCTTTTTGCCAGGTTTCAGGGCACGGATGCACTTACCTTCCGAAGTCGCAGAGTTTTAGAACAGCTGTATCAGGGTCCAGCAAGAGGTTCTGTGGTTTTATATCCCGGTGGCAGATCCCAAAGGAATGGATATAGGCTAAACTCCGGAACAGCTGATACATGTACAACTGGAACACATAACATGGCATAAAGCATGCTTTCCCAGTCGAAACAGAGTAAACAATAGATTCAGCCTAAACTTTTATTAGAAGAAAACCAAAGTCACTCAAAAAAGACCCTACTGAATGCATATTAGTGCTATGAAGATGGGCAAGGTATTTGCATACTTTCCCCACCTGTCCTTTGCCATATACCCACACATGCAATTCAAATTTGTTCATTTGTCCTTTCAAAAATGAGCACAATGTAAAAAAAAAAAAGGTGCCAACTTTCCAACATTTATAGATAATAGTAGTCATAAAAAACATACACAAAATAAAGGTGTTTCAGTTTGCTTCATAAATCAGCCTTTTCATAGAAATTAAATACTTCAGGTTATTAAAAACAAATCCTAAAAAAAGCCACCCTCAAAATCCTCAAATAAAACCCTTTAGTTGCTGAAGCTGTTAATAACATATTAAATGTTGCCCAAGGACTATGGTAGCGTCTCAGCCTATCACTTGAGTAATCGCCCGGTTTCTCTTGGTGATGGGACAGACTGATTTTCATTTCAAATCTCTGGGCAAAAAGAAGAGGCAGATAAAAACAACTGTTCAGAACAGTTTTAAGCAAGGCATAGCAAACAAGTATGCTGAGGGAGAGTCTTCTCTGCCCCCTTCCCAAGGCTGGCTAACTCCTTCACATGGGGGAATACACCAAGGGTACGTGTTACGAAGCCAAGAGGTTCACAGAGCAAGATTATAGGGCAAGGGGAGGATGTCCAGCTGCCACAGCCACACATTTTAGCTATGAAGAATAAAGAGCCAACAATGAGGGCTGCATAGGACACACGGTCATCCAGGCATGGCAAGCCCCATTTCAAGGCTGACAACAGGCTGCCAGGTTATTTGTTACCTCTGTGGTGTCCCCTACAAGGTTCCATTTAAAAATGAAGCCACAGGCAGGACACTGAAGACACACCTCCACACGTGTCTTTTCTAAGCCCATTCTCCACAGTTCACCTTCAATGGTCTGTAAAACTGGCTGCAATTGCCAGATATTGCTATTGGGTTGTATTTGCTTCACTTTCACCACTATCTTTGTCTTTACCCTTTCTCTCTCTTGTATTTTTTTTTTGTTGTTTGTTTGGGTGGGAAGATAGCAACGGGAGAATTGCTTGAATTTTGGCTCTAGGTCTTTAGTTTTCATATTAGTTTCTAGAAACCACAACTCTTCACATAGAAAAGAAAACAAACGCTTTCTGAATTGCCTGCTCTAGACACATTAAGTATGCACTGTGTAAGTGTACTGCAAAACAATCCAAAAGATTGCTCTAACTTGAGGAGTCAAGTCAACACATACAGGATTTAGAAAGTATGCCTTTCATCTCTACACAGCAAACCCCATATTTCCAAGAATTTCTTACAGCACATTGGAAGTTACAAATAAAAGTTAAAGGAAAGATTTCTAGAAAAGCTTCCTTGCAGTTTTTTAACACTTTCTTTGTTACCCAGGGAAGAGCAGCTCTCTGCCTGCCTAGGCATCAGTCAGAAATTAACACATAGGTATGATCTGACCTTTGTGTAGGATATCTGCAAAAGCTTTAATAACATAAAGGTAATACGATCTTTATAAATACAGGATTGTGATAAAGGCTTGCCTTGCTAGAAAAGATAAGAACAGACTTCCAGGCTACCTGAAATGGGAAGTCCAAATATCCAGCAAGATAAAAGAGTTGAAGCAGAATTTTCTCTCAAAAGCTAAGTAAGTACAAGTTTTTCCCAAGTGTCCACAATTAGGGCACAAGTACTGCCAAAAGCTATGTAAACAATTTAACAAAAGCGAAGCTAACAAGTTTTGGGAAGCGTATAACCTGAAGACACACTGTTCCATCAAGAGACCAAAGAGAGTGGCCTTGCAGTAGAAATTCTTATTGCCAGTGGATAAGAGCCTGTGCTTTCTTAAAAACAGGCACCAGTGCTGGCTCTTGTGGAAATAAGCCATTTATAACTCATGCATACACAGTTATGGCACAACACTTTGTTGTTAGAATAACTGCTATTTCTAACTTTCATCTTTGAAACTTTGATCTTCTTCCCATCAAATTAAAGTTTTCTTCTTAAGCCCACCCTCATGTCAAAGCATTACACTTTTAAAGAGGATTCTGAAAAAAATCAGTATGAATTTGGAACATTGGTTGCTAATTTCCATTCAATGTTACCTGGATGCCATGCTAACAAGTTAATGCCATGTGAAAACACGATCATTTACTAGCATGTGGATTGCGGTCAGAATATGTGAAATGGAGCTACAAGACCCAGACAAGTCCCATGTTTGGAAAAAAAAATAAATTCTTCATTTTAATGGGTTCGTAAAAGATGACAAAAGATGCAGACAACTTAAGTGAAGTTTTGAGGCTACAATGTGCACACAAATATCTTACCCCATGTAGCTCTTTAAGACAAGAGCCACTGATTTCCAAGTACAGGGAAGGGGACAAAAATTTGCCTTTAATGCCCACAACAGAAGCATATGAACCCTTTCTCATATGTAGAAAAGAGTCTTCCTGACATCCTCTTTCAGCTACTGGCCTTTGTACTATTGTGTCTTCATCATCTCAGGAAGCTGAAGCTGCTAATCTGGCTATGTCAGTCTCTATCTAAGCTGCTGAAAAACCAAAACACTCTCCTCTACACTTGGTCTTCCCCACCCATTCCAAGACTTTTGTAAAGTGAGAAATCAGGAGTGCTTGCTTTCACAGAATCACAGAATGTTAGGAGTTGGAAGGGACCTCTGAAGACATCCAGTCCGACCCCCCTGCCAGAGCAGGAACACCTAGAGCAGGTCACACAGGAACATGTTCCAGGTGGGTTTTGAATGTCTCCAGAGAAGGAGACTCCACAACCTCTCTGGGCAGCCTGGTCCAGTGCTCTGTCATCCTCACAGTAAAGAAGATTTTCCTCAAGGGCTTTAACCCTCTAACCTCTATTCTTCCTTCACCATAACAAACAATGATTTTAATCTTTCCTTCTTTTATTTTCTTGTCTCAAGATGTATGCACTCCTAAAAATTTCAGAAAACTAGTTATGTCAGAAAAGAGGCATCCACAGAGTCTATTCCTGCAATATCCTTCTTCATTTAATCATATCTATCAGTTACCTACCTTGACATAAATCATAGGGAGTGTCTGTTTGGCCCGACTATAATGTCTGGCAACTCTGTATACTGTTTCAGGAACATAGTCCAGCACCAAGTTGAGGTACACCTCATCTTTCTGAAAGAGAATAGAGAAGAAAAAAAATTCAGCAATAAATTTGAAGGACAAAGTACATTTAAAGCATTCAGAGAAGCCAACAGGATGAGAATAATGCGGACATTTTAAGTACATGTCTTTAGTTGGAGCATGAGTTGCCGCCAAACGTTTTCTTCTAGGCTTTGCACTTGTGCACTACTACTTAAGTCAAACTTATGTTTAAGGTCATGTTAATTAATATGGCCTCCAACATAGGGCATTTTCTGATTATAAATGCTGACAAGGATATAATTGTTCTGCCCATTCAATACTTTCATTAGGAGATATTTCAAGGTGACACTGCACCATTATTTAAAGCATTATTAACCTATTAGTCTCTTCCCCACCAAAACCCAAGTAGTGCAAACTTGGAATTCCCAAATTCACATCCCACAATTACACATAAAAAAGTTTTAAAGCCCTGCGTCTTTTAAAAATATTACTTTGATCTTATTGGATTTTTAACTATAAAGGGATGAATATTATATATTAACCGTTCATATACAGTAAACCAGCATTAAAATTTGTAACCATTCTGTTCATACTCATTCTGATGCCCTAGTTACCTCCAAACTTAAACATATTAACTTATTCAAGGCAAAAGAGAACAAGGAAAAAACACCCAAAGACTCAAGTACTGCTTTTAATATCTAGGATCGGGTTGGAGGTCTGTGTGAACATAACACAGAGAAACAGCAAACATAGCTTTGTAAGAAGGTACTTTGTTACAGAATACATTAGCAAAGGAAAAAACAAACAAAAAAGAAAGGGCAAAGTATTATAATCATATCGTGGCGAGCTGTGGAGCTGTGAATTTTCAGCAGTAAAACAGGTCTTAAAAAGATTTCTGATATTTTAATGCAGTCTTCTGTGCAAATCCTGTCAAAGACTGTGAATACATTTAATGCTGGGGGGTAAGGTATAACTGACTATATCAACCTGAAAAATGACTTTTGAAAGGTAGGTGAATTAACCAGAAGTAACTTCTCCCACACTTGCTGTATGAACAGTCAGATCTTTCTATAGAGAAAGATGATACATAGAGACTATGTGGATGGAAACAGAACTGGCTGCATATCTTAATACCTGAAAACAAACCTCATTTAGCTGAAGCAATTTAATAATATCCCTGTGACTTAACATGTCATTTAGAGCATGGAACGTTGCATGTTACCCTCACAGTGCTGTTTTCCTTATCTGTCTCTACCTTGCCTCAGCAAAGAGCAGCAGTGTCCAATGCATAAAGAAACAGTACATGGTAACACACAAAAATACACACCCTGAATACACAATATGCAAAGAACTGCTGAGTTTTTGTCCTGTTAAAGGGTTCAAGATATCTGCTCACCATTACTTGACTATAAATGCTATTTTAATAACTCCTACTAATACCTCCTAGTAGGCCAAGTCACCTTGCATGGCTCTGCCTACATCACTCTTCCCTACAAAAAGAGGTTCTTTTTAAAATACCGTTGCTTAAATAGCAGTGGTAATAACACTGCCACTAATCAAATGCCAATGGCCCACTAAGTTGTATCTGCTGTCATGGCAATTCTGCAACACAGACACCTCCGAAACGGTGCCTACACTGGTGCCTGTCCCAGTGGCATCCTGGATAACAGCCCGAAGGAATCTTGGAGAGCAGGCTGAAGAAAAAACTGTTTGAAACGGATGAGAATGGACAACTCCCAGCACTGCATGGGAAATACCAGACTGCTCTGGAACCACGTGGATGTGAAAACGTATGCACGAAAATGATGTACTTGTATTTTAGTACTTTTCCTTCTTCAACAAGGGAAGCTCTTCCTTCCCTGACTCTCACTTCAAGCCAATAAAAGTTGACCACCACCTCTTCGTAGGTTAGAGTTCCAAGGTATTAATTATAAAATACAGAAAATAAATGTCCTGAAAAATCAAAGTGAACTTATGCCTGGTAAGGCAACCTGTACACCAAGAGAAAAAACAGTCTCATTAATACGAATTTGCTTTGATTCAGTGTATATACAACTTGATGAAAATGTTTAATGTTTGCCTCCTCTTGGAGAGTGGGAAAGTCTTAACTGGTAACAAGTCACTGTGCAAAGCACTCTGTTACTGAGGTTGGTCACTTTCATTCAGAAGATTCATGTTCCACGTATCAAAAAGATTTACATGAGAGATTAGAGAGATAGGAAAAGAAATGAGTAGAAATGGAATTACAGTGATTTCATTATCCTCTCATTGTACAAGTAAAAGGAGACATGTAAATCATTAATGCATATGACCATGAAACCTTGTCTACGCTACTTCACAACAGTGAGTTTTGAGAACAACAAAACTTTAGTTCACCTTTGTTTTACTTTTCTCTCCTCCATTTTTACTGCTACTTTATGTTCTGTTGGAAATGGGACTAATCCAATGGCACAGCATGACACAAGCACAGAAAGATCAAGGCATTTGAATCGTAGAGTGGGAGTTTTTGCACCAATCCTTATGAGTTTTTAATGCTACTTACTTGGATAAACTACATGGGTTTTGCATGGTATTAATCCTGAGAAAATGTGTATCGCACGGTATCGCCTAGAAGCTGCGAAGGCACAGGAACACCTTTAACCCCAACCAAGAAGTTCTGATGTATCATTTCATATACCCAGAACTTTAATATGCAACTACAAAGGCAAGGCTTATGGTGTTGGCTATACAGGTAGCAGCACACTCCACTCCTACCACAAGCAACTGACACTTCCGAAGTGCTCTAAATGACTACTTTCACGAATTAAAGATGATTCAAGCGTTCTGACCTACCTCCTCCTGCTGTAACCTGGCACAAAGCTGATAAACGCTCAGAATATGGTTTCCAAGAGCCCTCAGCCTTCTGCATGAGCATGAACTGGATGAAAATAACATCCAAGTCACCTGGATTTCCCTGAAAAAGATTCAGTACAAGCTAGAAAGCAGTCGTGGCCTGACAAGCTCCGAGGATGATGTAACCTGGTTTGCCTACCTCACACATTCCTCCCAAACACATATTTTTCCAGTGACCCAGATGTATTGCAGTAGGAAACAGGGTTAGCTCAAGGAGCTTGCCAAATGAGGGCAACTGCTTGAGGATCAAGCGGGAGGATCAAGGCTTATCTTTCCATTACAGGAAGCCTTTTGCAAACCTCACCACGTATTCTACACGTGACTTGCTGTTTCCACATCGCTGTTTCCAAATCGCTGGGCTGGGAACCAACCAAGGTAACCTAACTGTCAGCAGCACCTCTGAAACACCTCTACGGAGAACAGAAAGGTCCAGAGGAGACTGCATCATATAAATGACAGAAAGGAAACACAAGATGTCATTTAATAACTCACTCCTCCTTACAGACATTGAGACTGAATAGATTATTAGCTTCCCTCAGCAGGTCAAACGTTTCCATGCATCCATGTTCTCCTGTGCTTGCTGCTAAGGTTATCACCACATACTCTTTAAAATGGA
>NW_010175676.1:58786-75506 GCF_000695765.1 Mesitornis unicolor
CAGGGAGCCAGATCCTGAAATACAGGATCAATGTATTGTATTTCCTACGGATTTTGGTTTTAGCAATGCAGCTCGTGTACCTCCAATTGCCTCATACGTTAGAAGCTGCTTTTTTGGCAGACAAATCCTCGGTTGACAAACACTGTTCTGAAATGAGCAAGAGCAAAATAACTACAGCCTTGCCATTGAACTGCTCTGCACCTCTCCAGCACTGACAATTCAGGCACCACTTCACTCTGGCTAGAAACACTTCATATAAGTAAATACTAATACCAACTATCCCATAATGAGAGGCATGAGAAAGATTAGGACACAAGAGCAAAACACTTCAGCAACTTAGTATTTTTCTCTCAGAAAACGGACATACAAGCACAACTACTCTAGCACATGAGCATCACACATTATGTGGCTGAAGACTGAGCACAACTGAAAACATTACCCTACTGACTGTGAAAGGCTGCATGGAGGTCTCAAACTTCACTTCTAAAACTCTTCTCTCCTTCAGTCCACACTAGTAATCTATAAGCACCAGCTGAGCATAACTGTGACCAATATAAAGCAACAGCTACTGAATTCAAAGATTCACTCTTCTGGATTGTTCCTTGCAGGGAAAGTACAAATATTCCTTTTCTCTACAAACGTCCCTCACCTCAACAAACCCCTCATTAATCCCGAGTGGTTTCTGCCAGCTTTCGTTAATTTTTTTCATGGATCTCACACACTACATTTACAAAGCGCATGTATAAAACTTCAATCAACATAAGTCAGTCAAGTTCAACCATTTCCTCTATTTACCACCAACACAACAGTAGAAGCCAGGGAGTTCATCCATGCCAAACGCCAGACTGAGGGCAAAGGGAGAGAGGATCACAGGGCACACTCTGAAGCATACATAAGCATCTAGTAAGATGTTCAGAGTTCTCCTGAACTGTCAGTCCGACCCGGAATCCAAGGAAAATTTCTCTGAGCATCAAGTAATAAGAGAAAAAGGTTAAGAAACTCTTTTGGGTGCTCTTTCTTCTAGGTCAACTAAATGTACTGGTCAGTATTTGGGAAGAGCGATGAATATGCTCATTTTGGTTTCCATCTCCTGGCAGATCAGTAACAGTGTGGTGGTGGCAGGTGGGGGTTTTTCGGGTTTTTTTGTTGTTTTATTTTCTTAAATCCTGGGCCATTTCATTGTGCTAGTTTTCAGATGGACTTTGTGTCATCAGCTGTATGAGCGCAACTGAGAGGAGATACTGGAATAATCTCCCAGGGGGATTTATTCCCCTACTTTGGTCAGTTTTAAGAGTCATCTTGACAGAGTGCTGAGTCATCTCATTTAAACTTACTTTTACCTTGAGAGGTTGGACTAGATGAGCCTTGTGGTCCCTTCCAACCTGGTATGCTATGATTCTATGAGATGACCATCACAAGAGAGTTTATTAAACTAAACTTGCATTTGGAGGAATTAATGTGGAACTGCAGTCTGAAGAAACTCACTTTACCTGCCTACTCAAGCTAAAAGCACACAGGTAAGTTATAAACCTAAAATTAAGGGATATACCTCCAGAATGCACTTCTCCTTACTGAAATTATCCCAAGGCATCAGTATGGGGGCTATACAAGGTAAATAAGGCAGTCAGTTTACTCCAGGGGATGATGCTTTCTTTACCGTATGACAGCACCCCACTGCTGATGTTTCAGAGGTAGGTGCTACGCATGGAGCTGTTACAAACAGGATGGAAGCTACACAAGGGTTCTGTCAAAAAGCTCTGCAGGATTTAACTCGGAGTTGGAAAGCAAGAAAATGGATTTTAGCATTTCTTGTGGATTACGCCTTCTTTCAGAGTGCATTATTAAACCGGAGTGTCAACATGAGGCAAGATACGCCCTTCACCCTGGCTTAGCTATCTAGATTTAGACAACATACAAGGTTCAAAGTCACTCAGCTTTTGCCCTAGATTAAAAAAAAAAAAAGGTTATTTTACCCTCTCTCAAAACTACAACCAGCACACACTTCACACATCCTCATCAAGCCCCATGAGAGACTCACCTTCCTTTCCCATCTTGAAGGCTTGACACAGTACATTAAAGATACAAAGACTATGGAACCACTTTCAAAGACTAAGCAAGAATCTGCAGACTTCCTACTCTGAGTAGCCACAATGCACTCGAAACATTTGAAAATGCAAAATATGTTGTAGTTGACTTTATTTGTATGAAGGAATGGTGACATCCAGTGGCCACATATGCCTGGTTTTTGCTTGCAGTTTACAACCACATCCATTTCAGAACAGAGCTGTGGCTGCCACCAAAGTAAAGGAACTGTAAGCCTAGAGGTATGGCTGCAGTTTCACATGGATAACTCCAGGGGAGTAAGAGCAGCTGCGGACTCAACTTCAGTGTTCAGAAAGATACCAATCCCTTCTATTAGCACTGCAAATATTGGGCAAAGTATCTCCATTCCTGTTCCCTCACTGCTCATGACTGAGTTTGAAAACTGTCCCAACACTGGGGAGTTGGGACTGTCTGTCCCAAGACTGTTGTTCCTATACCTACTTGTCATAACGTCTCAATTTTTTCTGCAATGCCCATTGCTCTTCAACGTTAACAGTCTGATACAGGTAGAAAATGCCAGCTAGGTCAGCTGTGATGGTAGCACAAGGGCAGAAGTCAAGCCCTCCAATATAATTCAGATTTAAGAACTTTTCTGAGTCTTGTTTTAAGACAGTTGGTTTATACTGTCTACCTTTGATCCCTGAAAGAGTTTGTGTTCTTCCGTGATGCACTAAGCCTTTTTCCTTCATTTAAAAAAAAAAGAAGACATTTTCTGTGATAGTTCTCCCCTCTAAGGAGAGACTACAGTAAAGAAAAAGGTCACCCATAAAAAGAACTCAGGAATTCCCACCAATTCTTGTTTATTTTATGCCCTGTAAAGTCCTTAAACTTCTAGCTGTACTTCCAAGGAGAAATATTCCAATTAAAAAGCCACCCAGCATCCAAAAGGTGGGATTGATTTGTGATCTCTGACACAGGTGATCTGTGGATATCTGAACTACAGCTCCCAAGCAGGGACTGCGCAACTGGTAACTCTGGAAAATGAAAATTAACCGATAACGTTGAGGTCACTGGACTGTCCTGCAGACCATAACATAGAAAAGCAGAGTCTCTGGGGATCCACTGTTTTCGTGCTTGTACACTACCTCCCAGACTGAGTGGAAGTTTCTGAATTGTGATCCATCCATGCCAGCAAACCAGGCAAGACAATACACTATAATGATTTTACACACACACACACACACACACACACACACACACACACATATATATATATATATATGTCTACTCTGCTCTTGCAAAGCCCTGCAGCAGGCAGACAAAACTGCTATTTCTATTTACACAACCTACTCAAACCCAGACACTGCTCATAACTACAACTAAGGAAATTCCTAGCATGTTGCAAGCCCTAACAGCAATAACTGATAATCATTATCTGATGACTGGTGCCCTTTTTGAAATGAGCTTGGCAGGCCTCAGGCAAGGACTAGAGATACCAACATCACAAAACTCCTCATAATTGGCATTAATTGCTCCTTTGTTGACAGCACAGCAGATCTGCCAAAGATTAAATGCATCACAGTGACTAAAATTCATCTCTAGCGAAGGCCCTTCAGCACGTTACTAGGCTGGTGCAAAACATTCACACAGGCTCTGTCAGTTTGAAATTGGGCTCGAGGCGCTGTCAATTCAATGTTTTGTGCAAGACTTCTGTGTTTGTTGTTGGTTTTTGTTTTTGTTTTTGTTTTTTTTTTATAACCATCTCAAGAAAGAAACCAAATGGTTCAACTACAAGTACTCCATTTTAACAGGGAATAGCAGTGATGGTCCTTATGTGAGGACACATCTGAACAATCCAGCAAGAAAGGATAGCGATGTTCATGAAGGTGGAGGATCCAACTGTTCAGCAAGGCTCAAACTTGCAAATACACCGGTGCCAAAGCGTCCATGAGACACACACTGAGCTGCAGCCATAAGCTGCTGTGCACTACTCTCCTGCACGTTTATTTTAAACCTCAGCTGAAGTCTATGGGAGTAAATTTCCACCCTGCGTCTGCATGGACTTTTGGCTGCATGCCCTTACAGCTAAGGTTAAATAAGACTACAAATCAATTAGAGCATGCAGAAGGGCCAGCTCAGCCTCCAAAAAAGAGTCAGCAAATTGCCTGCTCGTGATCTCTGTGCTTCCATATATGCTTTGACTACTCTGAATGCCAAGCCACCTTAAAGAGGAAAAAAAATAGTTACACACCAGAGAAGCAATTATTCAACAAAAACTGTATTTACTTTACTTTTATATTAATTGATGCAGAAACAAATCTCTCCAGGGACTTCTCTTCCTCTTTTGGGCATGGATATGGATCAGGCAGGCTAATAAACACTCAAAAACACCCACGCGAGAAAACCCTGACAGCTGTGAAATATCACAAAGAAAAATCTAAACCAGAAACAGGGAAAAAAATGGGGATTAGGAACTCATTTCAGGTTTTATGCAGCTGAATAATTGTACTCAACAGCCTCTGATTTAAGGAGTTAGGTCATGCTATAAAACACTGGGGAATACTCTCAGCAAAGGAGCCAGAGGAATTATTTGGTGTGTCCATGTCTGCCCTTCCTTTGGAGCACAGCTCAAAAGATTCTCAGCAGAATTCGACTAAAAAGGACGGGCAGCATGACCATGTGCCCCTGCTTCAGTAAATCAACATTTACATTTATGTATCATGCTAAATGTAAGGCAGTCCCTAAAATTAAGGAAAAGTAGCAAAAATCCAACCAGAAATGTACACCTTCCCAATACAATCTGATGTCCCAGTGGCAAGCTGACAGGCAAACCAGGCGTCTTGTTCAATACCTTCTCCAAAGGCAGAATAACTAAACTGTCAGACACAGCACACTTGGCTAGCCCTATAATCCTGCCCATTTTCTCCAGAGATTACCTAGAAAACCACAAATCCCAGAAATACAGCATGGAGAAGACTTGTGACTACTTCTACCAAGAGAATCTTCCATACACAACTCAGTCCATCATTTGGTTGCTCTGCTATATCTCATACAGCCTCAGGAAAAAAAAAAAAAAGGAAAAGAAAAAAAATCCCCACAAAAAACAGAGTCTACTCTGGCAAATTCATTAAGGAAGAGTCTCTAGAAAGAACTGGCTTATCCAGCAGGTCTGATAAACATGTGTAAACCTACAAAAAGAAAGAAGCGAGGAAGAAATAGTTTATAGAAGCAACCTGATCGTCAAGTCTGTCAACTGCCATATTAATACATATTACGTGCTCTTTTTGAGCTCTCTGAAACTAGAAATCATTAGTCAAACATGTTTAATACTCAGTCAGTACTCAGAACTTTATATATATACACACAAAGATATATTTATATGTGTGCATGCGCATGTATGTGTATATGCACACACACACACTGCTATATAGGGTATATCTATATTAAGGCAATACAAATTTAAAGATGCTCAGACAAGAGTGACTCAGTCACAGAAAACAAGGGAGAAGAGATCAGTCTAAGCCATGACAGATACCAGATTTCCATGCTGCTAAGGCTGGATTGCTTCTGGCAAAAGCAGGAAGGACGTTTAAGCAAACAAAACACATAAAAAGGAGAGTTGATCACAAGGGAAAAGAAAAGCTAGGGAGCTCAAACACTTCAACCAGTTCCATGGGTAGCCCCTAGAAAAAGAAAGCCGAGAACTCCAAATCTCTACAAACTAGCCACAACTTTGATGCAGCTAAGAAAAGGCTTACTAGCAAGTGTTATTTGGAATCGGTTTTCAATTTTATGCTATTTTCTGTCCAGTTTTCTAATCAGGAACGAAATCCCCTGCTTTGCTAGAGTAAACCCAGTTCTAAGGCTTCCCAGTGCCTAAAAGTGCCTAGGGATTAACGTGAACTCAAGTGACTACAGGCACATGGCTTTCAAAGAGTGCCAGTCTGACTGGATTTGGAGAAAGCCTTTGAGAGACCTCTAAATGGAGACAGACTTAAGCTTCTCAGATATTGGCCAAAAAACAGAGAGAGAAAAGTCTCTGGGCTTAGAGACACTGGTGTCAAGCACCAGGGAAGAAGGTGGAAGTCCAAGACAGGCACCTGCTGGAACAAACAGGTGGAGCAACCACAGTGGCATGAAAACCTTTACGCAACAAAAGGCTTTGTATATAGGTATCGAAATAAAGTTCATTGGTGAACTATTTCATTACAGGGATCAGCAGTATCACAGTTACCTCTGAAATCTTCCCAGCACTGCTAGACTCGAGTTAACTAACAGTCCGCTGCTGTTAATCTGTGTTTATGCCAAGTTCTTCATGAAGACAGACAATGGCGAGCTCCACTCATCACTATCCTACCACATTTTTTGCTACACGTTCATTGGATTTTTACAGTAGTCTTCCCATTGGACTTGGCTTCAACAATCACTTTATATAAGCTCTGGGTACCCAGCATCTAGACCTGCAACTGCTTCCTACATGCCCTTTCCTAGTTACCAGACAGGACCTTACACTTTTCTCCCTTTTCCTATAAAGAACAAGTTTTATTATGAAGGTAATATGGTGGAAAAGATGTCACTGCTTCCCAAACTGACACAAACATAAAAAGAAACACTATTCTTCCTTCCCAGATGAGCTGCAGAACACCAACTTGCTGCTCTCCAGAGCTTTTTCCAGACAACAACCAACAAACTCGGACACAGTTATCTTCACATGCTGCCACCTACATGGAAATACTTTCAAGCCAATTACGTAGCATTTTGTACTGAACGGCAAAGAGGCCTTGCAACTTCAACTGCAACGTTACCACTGCTGGTGGTGTGCTGGGTGCACCTCTGCCCTAGGGACAAGTTCACATTGGTCCCATTTTGCAAAAGGGTAGCAGTGGAAAGCTCACTGGCACAGAGTAAAGAAATAGAGAGAGAAGAGCAGAAAGGAGTTGGAAAGAAAACTTCTCACTGAAGCATTAAGATTTGCTGGTCATGGATGGAGACCACCTCTTTAAAAACAAAACCAGCATTGCCAAGAATCAGCCATGTGGAGTTGAAACAGCAAAGTGGAAAAATCCAGTGTCGACCTCAACATCAAGTTAAAGATTTCCAAAGGAGTTTTACTCAAGTTATTGTTAAAAAAGGCAGCAGGAAGTGTCCTGAAGTTTTAACACGTCAAGTGTTTGCAGGGGGTTTCTGAAAACCATTTGGCAGTTGTCTTCTGCTTGTCTCATGAAATTCTACTTCACTTCAGCCAAGCTTCAAGCTTGTTAAAGCAGCAAACAAAAAAAAACCCAAAACCAAGCTTTTCTTCACAGCATTTCCCTTCCTGTATACATGCTGCTCAAGGAATTTCTAGTTATGTGCTAAATGAGCACAACATAGTTTAAAACAGCAACAACCATGTCACACTGGAAATGCCCGCTATCACCATGCAAGGGGAAGGAAAGATGGGCTGATCCAAAAAAATAATAATAACTTTTTAAAAACCACACTTCTCTTTGCTGCAAAGTGGTTTTGCAAGCTTCCCATAGGCACAGGGCCAGGCATCCCCCAAGCACCTCTCAAAGAGGTAACAACAGCGCTCCTCCAATTCTCCCTCTGTGCACTGCACAAGACTGCAGCGTCCTGCCACCCACAGCTTATCCTGGAGATGTCAGCTCCTTCTCCAGCTCCCAAGCCCAGCAAGTGGGTGGGTTGGCTCTTCTACTCTGTTGACCCACTTTGTGGCAGCAGCAGTGAATTAATAGCCTTCCAGTAGCTATCGGCTCTCGCACAGAGTCCTTTACAGCACTGTGGACACTGTGTACCGACACCTGAAGACAACTAAGGATGTAATCTGATTTTTTTAAATGAAAAATTATAACATTTATAGAAATTATTTTATAAGTATAATTTATAAACATATTTATAACTATATATAAAAAGATCAGAGGAAGTTCAGATGGTCATCTAGCCCATTTCCCCACTTCACAGCTTATATTAACTCCCACATGGGCCAGAAAGAAAACTGTACTTAAAAAAAAAAAATTAATTCTTTCTTTTACTTCAAGGATGATCCTACTTTAAAAGCAGGAGGCTGGTTGGACCAGATGCCATCCTGAGGTCCATTTCATCTTGAATTCTCCTATGATTCCCAAAATGCCGGTACATACAGAGACAAGGAAGCTGTTATAACTTCACATTAAACAAAACTTTGTAAACCCTTTTTAAAGAAGCCAAGGAACTTTTATACCTAGACTGAAAGAAAACATAAATGGCAGTGTATACTTCTTGAGATTTGTTAAATCCAGCTATTTACTCCTTCTGGAGCATAAGCATTCTGACAAATGCTATAATCACGCAATCATGCATTATTCTTTCCTTTGGACTTTGAAACACAGCCTGCATCTGGAACAGATGCACAAGGAAGGGGATCAGAAGTCTGGGCCTAGAGTGCTTAACACTCAATCCTAGAAAACATATATGCACATATGGAAAGGTGGTGCTAGAACATGCAAATAAAGTCTGGCTGTGCTCTACTAAATCAAAAAAAAAAAAGGTAATGTATTCAAATCTGTTCTGCTCTTGTTGTGCTATACTAATAACACTACTCCCCATGGACCACACACTTCCATACTGAAAAAGGCCTGCTCCAACATGATCTACTGGGCACCACTACAGCATTTTCTCAGTGTTATCACGTCTACTATCTTCACACTCCTGTCTCTAGCAACGCAAACAGTTCGGTTATGCCCCAGATGGGTACCAGGAGCCATTGTCTCGTTTTTCATTCTTACCTTCTCTCCGCTGGAGTAGAAGAAATAACGCAATCGGACAATGTTACAATGATCCAACTTTCTCATAATCTGGAGCTCTCGGTTCTGAAGCAAAAGGAGAAGAGCAAATAATTAGGTAAACTATTTTCTCATGACTTTAGAGTAGTGTAATGAACACCTAAATATACAGGTACAGAAGCTGACAAGACTCAGAAATGAAAGAACCACTGAACAAGAAGCAACAGCTTTCACACATTTATTAGTCTTACTTTCAGTTACTTTATCACTTCTTACTTAGAGTATTGACTTCTTTGACTACATTTTCCCCTCTAACGCAAACATCCACAAATCCATCACAAAATCCAAGAACTATCTACTTATGTTACCCAAGTTTCAGTGATAAAAGGCAAGAAGTCATTAACTTTGCATGTTTATTTTCTGATCTTACAATAATAAAACGTATCAGCCAGAATGACTGGAAGCCTATCCCCTTGAATACTGTCAAAAAATGAAAATAATGGAAAAGCAAACATCACATTTCCACCTACGTGCCTGCTCTCCTCCACACTGCAAAACAGGTTTGTGACGGACGATCTCTTCCCATACCGTTCTTTTTGCAATACCAACAAAAAGCAGCTGAAATTAAGCAGACAACTCAATTCCCACTTTTGTTCAACTGAGATTTAACCGGGTTTAGGCAGACAGAATAACTTGTTATTGTTCCCTTTTTATATCAATCAGAAAAAGTTGTTAAAATAAGATCAGTTCATTACATGGATGATAAACTGTGGGCTTTTACTGCAATACCCATTGTGACTGAGCCCTAAACAAATGAGTGATCTTCTAGTCTAACAGATAAAAATGAGTGAAATATTGAACTGAAGGTATGAATTTAAAAAAGCAAGTAAAATTAGCACAGCTACGTGTGTTACACTTCATCCCACAGCTGTCACTACAATACTCCTTTCTCCTGTGGCCACATTTACACATCCCTGGTTTTCCTTCCTCTATTACTATGCAATCTGCAGCTTCAAAAATAGAAGGTATTCCAATTTTCACCTGGATCACGGGGTTGCCAATCACGTACTCCAACCAGCTAGCACCAATATGCTAGACTGATACTACTAACATCATGTGGCCAACTTGAGGAATATTTTGGAAGAAAATTCTTTAGCCACCATGCTTCTTCATACTTTAAATGCCCAAAGCTAACACCTACTCTGTGTGGTGCTGCTGTTGAAATAAGGATTTCGTATTCTATATATCAGCGGTCATGTACTGTGCTTATCGCTACGTTTAAAGCTTAAGGAACTCTGTAAGAACCGCTCAGAGCTTTTTATGTGAACATGGCTATGAACTCAGCTTTTAATTCCTCTAAGCCATGTAGCCTTAAAAAAAAAAAGAGGTGTTAGACAGGATGCAGTATCATTAATCCCATCATCCTTGCCACATGCTGACTGAAAAAATACTTCAGTATTAGGCAGCTCTTTGCAAACACGAGTGCCATCTCACACAATTATCAGCTGGCAATTCTCCAGCCGGCAGTTAAGGAGAAAGCAAGTCCTTCCCTGAGCCTGCCCAGCTTCTCAGCAGATTAAAGCCTAAGTCCCTTAGGTGCACACCAAGACAGGCCTATTCTGTCCCGAAGGATGAAGAGAGAAAGTAAGAGAAAGCAAGGAGAGACCATTGAGGCTTACACGTATCTCCCAAAATCCCATAGGGTGACTTTGTGAAAGACGAACACAGAATTCATCAGATAACCTTGTCAACAGGTTTCACATTTCCCACAGTATTCTCCTAGTAGGAAGAGGAGCTCAAGTACGCTCCACTTATTAATTCTTTATTAAATACTACTAAAAATAAGTCCATTTTGAGAGTCATGGCTGGGGTTTCTGGTATGCATGACACAGTTCAGACTTCAGACCAACAGAAAGACCTCATCCTCTTGTCTTGTCTGAAGCACACGCCGCTGCTGGCTCAGTGGTGTCTCCCTGGGCCTTAAAACCTGGGTCATACTTCAACTAGCGAGCCAAAGGAGGGATGGCTCTAGATCCCATCGGCCACAGAAACACCAATTATGACAAGATAATTTCTTCAGTTGGCTTTGACAGCACTTAATGTGGTACTACAGGACTGAACCTAATGCTTCAAGTTCCAGCATCTCAACCAATTTCCATCAGCAATTCATAGCACAATGTAAGGCAAGTCATTTCTTCATCCCTCTTGTTGGAAGGTGGGAATTATACTTTTTTATTTCCTGGAATTACCAGAAGAAACATGAATGCACCAAGCAAGAATGTGCAAATATTATTTTGGCAATATCTCTACTAGCTCCTTAAAATACCCATATATACTCTAAGTCGGGTTATCACTTCATGTTCTTTAGATAGTACGTATAGACTTAAAAAAAAAAAAACAGCAGAAGTTATTCTAACACTAGGCTGAAGTTCTATTTATACACTGGTATCTCATCCTAGCACAAGCAGTCTGTGCCCACTTTGATGCCTTCCACTCTGATCCATCTCCTTCGGCTCTCATCCTGACCATCTGCTGCAGCTGCACAAACAGTGCTTCAAGAGGTGTTAATATCAGGGATAACTCCTAAACCAGTTACACAGTAACCTACATCTCTCATCCTGTGGCTAGACAGAAGGAAACAAATCTAAACTGGCGTCTTAGTCAAACAGTCACCTCAGCCATCTTAAAACCAAGCTGACTTCTAATCACCACTCCCCGGTGGAGTTAAAACTGGAAATACTTGAGCAGTTGTAAAGCTCAAATTGGATGTGGCAGGGGAACAGCTACTGATGTTCATGTAACTGACTGACGCTTTAAAGAATTCATTTTTTGCCTCAGATGAATACTTGACATAGTCTTACTTTACCATGTATTTCCCCATACACATCTTAAACAAATAAGATTTTTTCGCATTATAATGTGGGCTATTCATTACCAGTGCACAAATGCACAGGGGGTGTGGGAGGTGGGAAATCAGATTATGAGCAGAGAACCTTTAGTGAAGTGAACAATGACAGATGTCCTACATCAAGAAAAATGAGAAAATGCGTGTCTAAACATAATGCAACCTAAAACCATTTCAAAACATGCTGATGAGAAAGGCTGACAGTGCACGATCAAAATACAGGGTGGATGAAAACAAAGCTCATGCTTATCGTTAACTCATCATTTTTATCTTCCAAGAGACATGGGTGTAAAGTCAAAGACTCAAAGAGGAAGTTATTCTTCCCTATTCTCCCACCCATTCACACGAAGAAAAGGGTTTAGTTTTGTTACTGAATGAGAGTGGTAAGCACTGAAGAAAGCAATACCCTTCAGCACCAGCCTCATCACAAGAGAGGACCCGGCAGACTTCTGTTCACACTGAAACACAGAGCTCCTGCAGCACGCGTTCCTTCAAGGAGCAGCAACCAATGTGTAACGAACAGATTAGCAAATTTCTGTTGATTTTGCAGTTTGATTTCTTTGCCTAAAATAAGATTTCTTGATCCAGAAGGCAAGGGGCTGCTGACACAGAACTCCAGATGCAATCAGTGCATTTGAGCCCTTCACCTGAAGCAAACCCAAAGAGACAAAACCTTGCTCGTCACTTCTGAAGACAACTTTCCTAGCCTAGACTGCGTCTCTTCATTATATTGAAGAAATCTGGTTGCTCATCACGGTGAAAGATTTGGTTAAAGACTGCCAAGACAACACCAGATTTATAACTTCAAATCACAGTCAGAAAAGCTCATGCATGAAGACTCATGTCTTGTCTCTAAAGTTACAACTCCAATTCCTCATAACTGTGCTAATGCTGCAGTCGATATAAAACCACCAGAGCAAGCTCATTTCCGCCTCACTACTGTAATCTGCTATTACAGACTAGGATAACCATCATCCCCCCACACACACTCCCTTCCCTCCCCATTCAGAGATTTGTAGAGCTATGCCAGTCTATGTTCACCACCCCAACCTGGATCTCCATCTTTTTTTTTCTCTCCCTCCTGCCTTTCCTTCCCCATCCCTTTTTCCAACAGGGGATAAAATGACTGGTTCCTGAGAGATGCTGCCTTATGGATTTGCAACTTCTTGAACTAGACCAGAGCAAATGAAGGTGGAAGGTCTTGTACAGCTCATGCCAGCAGAGCATTATCAATATGTACCCAATGAAGTGTAGAAGTACCACCTAGATACAGTTCAGAAAAAAATTTGTTAGCTTCCTTAGCTAAAGTGTATGCCGGGTTTTGCTCTTCATTTTTGGTTTCGAAATGCCTGTTTAAAGTCTCAGCAAGGTTTTTTGAGGATTAGGTTCAAAACAGATGAACTGGGAGAAATGAGAAAATTGTATTTTTGCCTTGCATCACATCAAGGGCATGACCTGGTTCTTGTGAACAGATAAGATTGTGTACATCTTGTCCTTTTAAGAGAGGATATCTTTTTGATGAAAAGGCCGGGATAAGCTAACAATCTATTTCAACAAGCAACTTCAGCAAGTCATCTTGCTTAAAGCAACTAAGGCCAGCAACTGAAGTTAATTCTGATTTTTGCACTTTTTGAACTGCTTTTTATTCTTCTCAGGGTAATACCTCCAAATGCCAAAGCTCAGCATCTTACATTCTTCTATCAGACTGAAAAAACAGAAAATGCAGGGTAATTCTCATATGGACTCTGGCAGTATAGATGGAAGGAAGCTGCACAGGTAAATCTAAATTTCTCAGTATACACAATCCTCTTCCTCTTGCACATGTCACGTATACAGATTCCTCCTTTCTCCTGCTTTCATCATAATTTTCTCCATTCTACCATGTTTCTTATTCTTCAGTAAAGGCTTTCCCACAGTGAAGAGCTGGAGCAGGGAGCCACAGGCAAAGCTGGGGAAGAAACCAGTTTCCAGCAGGAGGTATGAAGGCAGCAGTGGAGCAGCAGGACTTGCTTTCACTTCCCCCAATTCCTTCCACTTGAACAGCCTGAATGAGCCATCATCTCCACTCACCTTCCCCTGCTGCACTGCTGGGCCTGCCCAGGGAACAGGCTCAGGCTGAGCCCCTGATTGATTCAAAGCATTTTCACACAGCAGGAAAAAGACCCCTTATCCTGGCCATGTCCCACAACAAGAAAAAGGCTGGACTCCAAGTGCAGGGCAGCAGATGGATGCTGACAAAGGTCCTTCAGTGTGATCTTGGCCAGCTACACTCCATGGCTTGCAGAGACAGCTGCTTGCACAATGTTTGAGCCATACCTCCTAGGCTCAGCTTCAGAAAATGTACCCAGACAAAACACTCCAGACCACAGCAGAAGCCCTCGTACTCACCATAAGCTGCCTGTGGTATAGCAATAGCACCTGACAGGTTACCACAGGGCAGTGGGATCACCAAATCAGCATATTTTCACTAATATCATTACTAAAGCTCCAATTCTAGTATGCCTGGTTTAACCTAAGCTTAGCAGGACAGACTGCAAATTACAAGCTGTATTCCATCTTCTCTAAATATTCCTGAAGCTGCCTGACCCATTCCTCCAAAGGTGGATTTCAAACACCATCAATTGCAAGGCTCCTTTTAACACTGTCTTGATGTCAGCAAAAGCATTACAGAAATTTTTCTATGGCTTACACAACTTACTGCCTTTCACAGATATATAATTCAGGCAGAATAAAAGCTAATTCCTACATTCTTCTGTACTTGACCCAAGCTATCACTGAAATAAATCAGCAATTGAAGGAAAAAAGTGCAAAAGGGCTTAACTACAGAGGCCTGGGCTGGGAATCTGCCTGTATCAGTCATCAATGGCTAGCCACCCATGAAAAGTCCATTTTGGAGGCAAGCAATTTCAAGCAGAGATAAATGTCAACAGAGATCACATTTGCATTTGAGGCGTGGATCAAGACAAAGCCTCAGTCTCAGTCTCAGTCTCCTGCCAGTCATGGCGTATTTCCAACACCAGCAGGTCCAAGTTGGGAAGGTCTCAATTCTTAGCACACCTCTTGGTCTCAAACTCATACAACCACAACCTTTAATCCAGAAATACAGGACCATACCAACAAACAAGCACTGTTTATTAAATATCTGCATCTGTGACATACCAAGAGCTCCAATGCCACAACCACCACCACCCAGTTAGTGCTGGTCCATCGACAACTGCTAAATACCTGCAGCCCAGCAGGCCTAACACACAGGTCAGAAAGTCCAGATACCGTGTCCTGCTCCAACCTCTACCAATGTGTAACGCATCCATGTTCATAGAAGCAGCTTTGAGGGTTAGCATTTGTAAAAACACTTTGATTTCTATTATCCAAAGAGACATAGATACGCTAATTAATATATTAACATTCAGGGCTTCCCGGGGGGGGGGGGGGGGGAGGGAATAAATTACCCTTGATAGCCATCAGCCGTTTACAGTACAAATATAAAATTGCTGCTTTAAATACTCACACTCCCCACTCCTTCCTTACACCTCTTCCTACCTGCCACTCATAGGAATCCCAACCCTCATACAAGGGAAAACCCAAACGCTAAGTTCCTCTGCGGCATGAGAATAATGCCAAGGTTCTATACAATATGAGAATAACACGCACTGTGCCACACAAGTGGGATATGTGGAAGAAGCTAACTTGGGGTCCAAGATACAGAACGTCTGTGCGTGCATTTCTGTGCAACACCCAGTGAACTGCAGTTGCATCATGCTGTTTTACTGCATAACTAAAAGCAGTGCGAAGACTTCAAACCCAGCTTAATTTCACTACCAGGTTCCACAGCGCTGCCAAACTTTCCACTCTTTGTCCTCATGTAAAAATCTGACAATTAAGATCCCGAAGTAACAAATGATGGAGAGACGCAGCAGGGCTGCACTGCAAAATGTTTCTGAAACGCTGGCCTGCGAACACCCAGAAAGAGTCAGAGGCGCAAAACATGTGCGTCAGCTGTATTCTAGCCAAAATTTATTACTGAGCACAGTGACCTTCAGCCCTGGCACGAGTACAGATCAGGGCAAAAAGCATCGGCTCTGAACACAGCAGCAGGCAGGACCCGCCTGAGGAGGCCAATGGGCAGAGTGTGCTGGGCTGGTGCAGGGGCCAGGCCAGGGCAAGTCAAAGGAGCAGGGTTCAGGGAAGCGTAGGTGGGGCCATCATCACACTCCCAACCTGCAGAGCCATGATTTAGTACAGCCTGACTGAAATTAAAGAGTGGACAGGGGCAGCAAGAGGAAAAACTGTGCTTGAAACTAAAGCTCTAGAATAACGAGGGAAGTAAAAAGTTACACAGCCACCACAAATGTGGGCTAGACTTCATTAACCCCTTGCGAACTAGATAGATCTGAACCCCAACTGTTGTACTGGATGAAAATCCGAGATACCAACACACCCCCTCCTTCCACCCTGTTAATACTTCTCATTGTATTACTGCCCTCAATAAACTCAGGCATTACACCCCTTCTCACAAAGGGACTATGTGCTTTGAACTTCCTAACTCTGCCCCGAGGCAGTCAGCAAAGGCAAGTGCCACATTATGTCATCTCCAGCCAGCTCCGGCCAATGCAGGACACAGTCCCCAGGCAGAAATCTTGAGCTTCATACAGCTATTACACATAGTTTCCTATAACTGGAAACAGAAATGGCATATTTGTGTTCTTAAGAGAACATAAACCAAGCCTCAATCTCTTGGGAGACCAGAAGAAAAATTCTGACTCTTCTTTCATTTCCTCCCTGTATCTTCACAGTTAACTGAAGGGTGGAAGCCAAATTCCCTGTTAGTCTATCCCTGCCTCTTGGAACAGGAGTTTGAGAGCCTCTCAGAGTCTTAATACCAGCTCTAAATCCCTGCCAACTCAGGAAGCTCAAGCCTAAAACTGAAACACAAATTGATTTCCAGCATCATGTCACTTCTAGGCCACAACCTGAAATTCACTTAATTTTAAGGTGGTTATTTTAAACA
>NW_010175676.1:75537-112541 GCF_000695765.1 Mesitornis unicolor
TGAACAGCTCAGTTCTACAGCATCTACTGTGCTCTGCCACCAGCAACTCCAGATGCAGTAGGAATTACAGTGTACCCAAGACACAAGTTATAAAAACAGAACTAGGTCTGAAACTCAGAGAGATTGTTCAAGTCCATTATAGCAGTGAAAGAAAGTGCAGGAAGGAGAACAATGGAAAGAAAAGGTATTTGCTAAAAGGCAGCCCTATGCTTTCAGAGATAAGAGCCATTCTTTTTCAGAGGTGGCACAGAAGATCTCTGTTGAAAAACTCACAGTAAAAATAATTTTCTTTTCATAGAAACAGCAGACAGATTTTTTTCCTCATGTTTTGGTTTTTAACTCTTCAAGTAGGAAAAAGAAAGTAAGTGTAAGTGTGCCTATAACATCAGTCCTCAGGGAGTCTGCAACATCCATAGACACACCTGCAATCACAACCAGAACAGGTTGCAATTAATCTATTAATCAAATAAGTTCCAATCTCCCACAGGCATAAGACATTTGTCAGGTTGCTAATCACTATGTTATTAAACATTAATGAAATGCTTTATTACTCTTGGCCTTCTCTTCTTACATATGATGCAGCAGATGTTTCATGCAGACAGATTTCAAAGGACTTGCAAATCAAAAATAATTTCTGCTCACCATCCAAAAAATGTATTTATTTATTTAGGGAACAGGTAAGTGCTGCCTCCAGTGTTTATTTTTCCTTTTTCTCAGGAATATTGCTATGTGACACAAAGACGTCTGATGCTAGAAGTCACATGGGGCTTTAACTTCAATCCAAATGAAAATTTCTGGCTTCCTAAGACCTTAGAGGAAGCATCCAAATTAGAAGGACTCAAGAAAGGGAAACGACAGGTGAAGACTGAGCAGGGAGCAAAGGGGGAGTGGAACTGGCAAGTGGAATTACCTGTCTGCAGATGATTACTTGCCAAGCAGAATTAAGTCTTGCAGAAGTACGAGTCTTCATAATGAGCTCCCAGATGACCAAGCTTTTAAAAGGTTAAGCATTCCCCGCTGAATTGAGAGAGAGACTGGGCAGCTCCTCTGGGGGAGAGGAAATCACCTCACGTCCAGCAGTGAAGTTAAAATAGGGACTTACACACCTTACCGTCTGCGCATATACAGTAAGTCCTTCTCCTCAAATTCTTGGCACGTTCCCCACCCACTGGTTTGTCATGAGCAAATATCAGCATTTATTAGTTACCATTGTAATTTTAAAACCACCACATGCGAATATCAGAGGTCTGAGATATGCCCAAGAAAATAAATACCCGACCAAATTTCAGATGATAGCAAAACATATATCAGAACTTTCAACACCTGTTCTTCATAGTTTTCTATATAAAAACAATTCAAGCTTCCCTGGATACATATCTTTGTATCAAAAGGCAGTAGCACAGTCTTCTGTTAGCTGCAAAATAATTTCACCAGCTGACCTTTGCTAGATACAAGAAATCAATCTTACACTTGAAAGGGAAAGGCAACTATGTCAAAGTACAAATCCACTATAAGCTACTAGAAGAGTTAGTGCTTGAGTTTGATAAAACAGGTTATCAGACTTCTTGCTTCAGGTTTTGTCCTTAGTCAGCACTAGCGCTTTTCAAACACTGTCCCATTTTTCAAGAAATCATTTCCTTAGGGTAAAGGGTGTCACAGCACTGAAATGAAAAGATTAGGAAATCTTCACATTCACTTCTAGCCTAAATTGCCCCCAAAGAAAGAGTACAGTAAGCTTTAGTAACTATTTGCATAGCAAAGCACGCTTTTTTATGACAGATTTTGAAACAGGAGACACAGCACTATGATTAGATTCACCACTTAGTCACGCTAAAAAGTCACAGGGATCCCCAAAAGAAAGGAGCAGAGAGAAGTTATTTCATACGTCAGGCAAACACCATGAATTTAAAGTGACACACATCAACCATGTTTCAAAAGGCCACATCAGGGCAGGGGCAACCTAACCCCAGTGAAGCTCAGCCCTTCTTCCCCCACTATCTCCAAAGATCTAGGAATGTTATCGACTCAGGCGCTCCCTTTTCTGACTGGGATAAGACAGCTCTGAATTTAAGTCTACCCCAGGGGAAGTGTCACAACCAATGCCTTAGGAATATGTTGCAGTGAGAGTCAGCCTCCAGGCCCTGATTCATGAGCAGCAGCAGCTACAACTCCTAGGGCAGAGGTAGCCCAGCCCACCTTCTCCTCCCAGGTGCAGCTACCTCTGCAGCTGGCACATCTGGGTGGCTCATCAGACACCATCTGATTCACCAGCTTGCCACCCAAAGCAGAGAGCTTACCAGGAATGGAGTTCAACACGTACACTAGGTTGCAAATGGTGTTGGTTCAAGAGCCGATCTGCAGCTGCTCTGAAGTTTTTGCTGCAGGGGAGGCGAGTGCAATAGTCATCCCATCTGTCACCACCTGTAAGTCCCCTTTCTTCAGCTCTTTCAAGCATCCAACTCACTGGCCTCACTGCCAGCTATATGGGCACAACTACAGAATTGACGGTAAACCAGCAAGTTTTCGGAAAAGGAAGAACAAAAAGCTGAAATTATAGCTGAGAACTTGGGCAGCAGTGACACTGCCAGTGTGTAAGGGAAGGGGCAGTTTCAGGAGCATCCTGGCTTCCACCTTGCTTCCAGAATAAAATGAGAATTTGCACAGAACCCTGTAGCAAGTAAACAGAAGGAAAACTGGTGAAACTAAAGGACTAAGGGAACAAGGATGACTTGGCCATGCCAATCACCTTGGCACCACACCATCCAATAGATCAACAGCAGCCATCACCAAATGCTTCCAAGCAAGGCTCAAAAAAACCCCACAAACCGTAGTTCCTGGGACCCTAAAACCTGAAGAGATGGAAAACCTACAGCCCCAGAGAAGATTCTCGTAAGGTAACTTCATTAAAATATCCACTCTCACTAGTAGCACAATCTGCAAAAGTTTTCACTGACCTTGCCATATACTACTACAAGATCTTATTTTCCATTGCTTAAGGAGGTCTCCCACTGCATCACGCAGAACAGACATGCTGTGGGAATGAACTTGACTTGAGTAGTCAAAAGAGATTTGGTTTTAGGACTCTTGTCTCATCAGTTATAAAAGTAAAAAAGAAAAAAAGAGCTCTGTAGTGGATAAGGTGAGGAACTGCAGAAACAGCAAAAACTGTCTTCTCAGTCTTAGCACTTTATAATGCTTTATTGTGAAAAATGGACTTGGATATAGCACTAGCACATAGAATAGTCCATTTTAACGCGTTTATCCAGGAAGCCACCACATCTGTGTTACTCTGCCTAGCTCAGCATTCTGAAGTATCAAGCAATCAAATACATGAGAGAGATAAATAGGTCCACTGATGTTCACACCTGTTAGAAAGCCAAAATTTGCCTCTTCTGTCCTGTATCCACTACATAAACAGATGGAAAAAAAAATCCCAACGTCTGCACTTTAGAAGTCATATCAGGAGATATAATGTGAGATAACCAAGACGGCCAGGGCACCTGTCCTGGCCCAAAGTGTCTTGCAAACACCACTGGCATTGAGATGAGACAGGCTAGTCCCAGCAAGCCAAGAGTCCCCTGCCTGGTAGCCTACTTCTCGCCCTGCTTGTACTCCTCGAGCGTGAAATTTTATTTGAACAAAATTCAAACTATGCACAATCAGGTAGAAAGCACACAGTTTTGACTAGATGGAAGAAGCTGTTAAGTATTTCTGATCCATGTTCAAAAAGTTATATTCAGAGGCACAAGGAACACAGAAATTGGTGGCATCCAGCTGCCAGACAAGCGAGGTCCAACACCCCCAGATTAACTTTCTGGGGGACCCTGATTAAGCCCATGAAAAAGTTATCAAGTGTCTCCTGAACACTTGGTAGCTTCCAGTGAAACCAAAAGCCCTTCAAGGACTAATACACCACCCTCAAGATGACGGTACAGCACGAGGGAGGAAGTGATTCACCCCACAGAGAAGCCCTCGCTGTTGTAGCAATGGTGAGGTATTCCATTGACAACATTTACTCACAAAGAGGAGGACTTGAAAAACTGAACACAAAGTTTTTAAACCACCAACCTATTGCTACCTAAAGCAACCGAGATAGTAACAGTTTCCAGACCCAAATGCAATAGTGTATCTCTAGGATAAAATTTTTTTCCTCAAGACTTTAATTCCTGCCCTGTCACTGAATAGTATGAAAACCAGCAATACCCATCTCTTCCCATCATTTGCTTGGTTTTTGAGAAACATACATTAGAACCACCAAGGCATTAATATTTAGATTAGTAACAGCAAAATTTAGTTCATGCCCTTGAAGCAAGCAAGGCCTACCTCTCACCATTATCAAACATAGCGCCCTTCACTGGACTAGACGTTAGGGCCCACCTTGTTCTGCAGCACCTCTTAAAACAAGGGATTAGGCATCATTTAATACTTCCATGAGAAATCACAGCAAAGGCACTGAATTCAATTTGAATCAGCACCTCTCACGAGTTACCTGTCTATGCAAGTCTTCACTAGATACAGAAAAAAACCCAACCCACTGTGCAGCTTTCCTAAGCAGTACAACACCAAAGAGGATGTGCACAAGTTTCAACACGTTCTTAACAACCAACTGCCTCCAAAAGCAGCCTAAAACACGTATCCAGATGAAGTGATGGATCCTGCACAAGACCATCTCTCATTACACTCTTCTCCTCAGCTCAGGAGTATTACAGCTTTACTCCACAGCCAGAGATAACCAAGCAGGGCTTCTGCACAGGAAGGCAAACCCAGTGGGGTCTAAGCATGCGTGAGTCAAGATGGATTTTTTAGGCTGCTTCTGAGAACATGAAATTTCTCCTTCGTTGGAGGGAAAAGGGGAAAAAAAAGAAAAAGGAAAAGGCAAGCTTAAAGACAAGCGAAATACAAGTGCTCTAGTACCCGCTTCTGCACAGAATGCTTTCTATTGACAGTTTTATGCATTTGAAAAACTAAATGTGCTCCATAATGTTTTATGTGTATTCCTCCTAAACATTTTAAAATACATTCCTGAACTTTTTCTCCTCACACTGAAAAAAATTACAGAAACAACCCCTGAAAAATAACTACAAGCCAATAGAAATATAACTGGTGTTAATAATCCTTTAAGGTTTTGGTTTACTGTATTTTATGGACTATTTATAACTGTGTATTCTAGAAGCACAGAAGCAATACATGAAAGCTGTTACCCAAGTATGCAATAATTTAATCCAGTTTCAAGCAACTGAAAGTATTTTGTACTTGATAGTACCTTAAGTCATGGCAACTGCAGTTGCTAAAAGATGGTGCTCAAGAAAGAGCAGACTCTAAGAGTCCCTGGTTATCAGAAGTGAAGAGACCAAGGATCAAATGCCAGCAGCTTCATTTCTTCAACAATCCAGAGCAAAGTCTCTGCAGATCAACAGCCCCAGGAGCAAGGTGTGCAATGTCGCTCTTTGTCACCAGAGCAGATACAATTTTTAGCAGAAAATTCTCAGGATGGTCCCTACTGATCACAGCATTAAGCAGCAACATACTCACTGAAAATGCAAAGTAGTACTATCAGCTGCCTCATATTTCCACAGCTTTGTGCCTTCCCAGCTGAATTCATTTCCTCACCCCATCCCTAGGCAGTGAACAATGCTTTTCCACACTTTGTGAAAATCAAGCTCTCTAAAGCAAAAGGTACTGAGAGCCTTTTGCATTCAAAATCCCAACAGCATGAAATAATGAAGAGTTACGTCCCACTGAGGCCATGGTACTGCCTGCTTATGTAGGCAAGACAGTATCACTCCCTGCATGTTCTAGTGTTTTATGCCACGTGGTTAGATTAAGACAGAGCCATCCTGCCTTGAGTTATATTTACATCCAGGAAAATTTAATTAAAATACATTTTAAAGGTGAATCAGTTAAATCTTCCAACAGAGTTTAGTTCGACAGCTGAATTCAGAAGGGTCTGAGCTGAACTTAACTTCTTTTGAGAGCACATAATCTACTCATGAAGTCACCCACAGACTCATTACCCACAAGCAGATCCATGCAGCCAAGCCAGTAGGACCGGATGCCACAGCTCAGTGCTCCACCAGGAAGGGACTTTCTCCTACCACCTGCACGCAGCACCACACATTTGAGCTGGGTACAGGCTGTTCCCACCAGCGAGGTGGCCCCTTTCCACCAGATACTCATCAGGTCAGCTCCAAACAAGAGGCCTCGTGCTGTTTATCCTGCCTGCTAATTGATGGCCTTGGTGCTGCCACAGCAATTGCTCAATGAGTGCACCGGCTCTGTTATCCCTCCAACACTCCTGGCAACCCTCAACTTGCCCTAGTTTTCTGATGTCTAATACTACTTTCTTGTCCTACTAGATCTGTTAGCCCCACATGAAAGCAGATAACCTTTATGCCTGTTATGCACAGTTACAGAAGCAGAGTCTCTACCTAACAGGAGATCTATTATATTATCTGTGAACCATGTCCTTTTTTGCCTGCACCCAAGTTATGTTGACTTTTCAGAAAGAAAAATAGAAGTATGGATTGTACCAGGTTCTTGACTATTTGTTCTGGCTCTTCAAACGCTGACTCCAATCACCTACTGCAGTTTCTAGCACACTGGGGAAAGAGCATTTCTACTTCATATGCTCTCAAGCTGCTGCTTTTTGCAGGTATCTAAATGACAAGCAAACAGTGTTAATAACCTCAGTATAATCAAGGAAGCCCCAGGTCTCACAGACAGGCAATTCAAGTGGCACCAACAGAAGAATCTAACCTAGAAAGAATATAGGACTTTTATTTTTAACTGCAGGATTTCCGATTTCATTGCCTCAACTAAAATTCACCAACTCTGACCACCTTCTAATGCTGTAACTCAGAAATGCTCGTTATTGATGAAGTATGCCCAGCAGAACACCACAAAAAAAAGCAGCAGGTATTCACCCTTATTTTTAGGAACACTTCAGAAATCTGTGCTCACCTCAGATCTCCTGCTCTGTTCTTTCTGTGCTCTCATCCTGTTGCTGTCAGACTTCATCTGAAACGTGCTTTCACAGTTGCTCAATGTCAGAAAGAAAAACAAGTGCATCTGTGTAACACACTGAATTGAATCTTCCTACCATTCCCTAGCCAGTGCCCTACTTTTTGGACCAACAAACTCCAAAATGCACATTTCCACACTTGCATACTAATTTCTAATTCCCATATTAGTCAGCGACACAACTTTTTAAACTTTCCTCTATTATTTACCAGTAAAACCAAACTTTTCCACTAAGGCACTGTACTGGGTTCACACAGGCACTGTGTACATCCAATGTGAACTGCTACTTAAAAAAAATAAAATTAAATTAAATTAAAAAAAGTTTCTCTGTGGACTTGCAGCAAGAGCGATGTGATTGCGAGTCAAATACAAGTCTGCATGCCCCACACCATGGGGTGATTATAAAATGAAATCAATCAACATGCCTGCACTGTTACACGCATCTGGTATAAATGAGATACCAAGTTTTTTTGGACTTGAAAACAGGCACAAACTTTATGACTCATATGTCTGGTGACATTAAACCAAGATGAATGTACAAGGGCCTACAAACTCAGACTGATAAGCAGATCCTCAGACATCTTTGAATGAAGAAACAAACGAAACTTTAAAAGACATTAGGTCAGACACTGTCCTCAGAGTATCCTCACTTGATAAAATTCAGGGGGGGAAACAAGGAGGGAAATACCCTTTTGATTAAAAAAATATTCAAATTAGATCCAGCTTTTCTTTTACATATGCATTGTTATGTTTCAATGATTCAGACTGGATGTTTGTATTTTGACTCATTAGCTCAGGACTAAGCAGTCTAATCACCATGGCTGAGCTTTCAAAGGAACATCACAAATTAAGAGATGAAATGAGCACCTTTGCTGGGCCTGTAGCAATTAAACCTGGCTTCAAATATTAGAAGAACTACAGAATATAGATGTATATAGTCTGTGTATTTGCATCATGACACATATAGGAGCCCTGATTACTCACCCCAGTTCACTATACCAAGCACTAAATAAACAAAAACCCACCCTGAAGAAAGCAGACTGCATTCTATTTAGTTACAAGTCTGTAACATATATTTAAAAATATGACAAACATTACACATTTCACCCTAAAGCAGTGTGGGTCCCTTCCTTGCTCCTGCCCAAGAAACAGTACAAATGCAGGACAACCTCTTTATTGACATTGCTCCTTGTTGTTTAAAGCATGTATCAACACAGTACCCAAAGCATCAAGCACTATAATCAGAATTTTACTTAACAGAGTAAGTTTCTCATTACCTTCCAAGAAATATTTCTTATTTTGGGTTCTTACACAATACAACTCTTACAAAGCCACTCAAAGAAAAAGAAATTCAATTTTCCTTCCTGCAGTAGTTCATACAGAAGTCTAGGCCATCCAACAAAACCTCACTGTCTCCATCATCCTTTAAATTTATTCTTGGGGCACCATATGCCAAAATTCACTCTATAACGCAGACAGAAAACATGCAGGAAGAACCAAAATGGGATATAAAGCCAAAACAAGCTTTTCTCAAAAACGTGCAACGTAAAGAAGTAGAAAACAAATTCCTCCTACTGTGTAGGCTAAAAATAATAGTGTTGGTCACTCACACCTCACCTTCTCAGTTGTCCCAGGGACCAGGAAGTACCCAAGTTACAGGAAAAACCTGCAGCATAGCTAAATCCAGAATATGCCCAGTCTGAAGTGCCTCTGTGTCTGCACTATAGATACTTGACAAAACATTTACAGTAGCTTCCTTTTATTATTTCCCTAAGTCTTGGTACTGCTTTCCAGAGCAGCAATAAGCAGTGCATATTGCCTTTAGCAGCAAATAAAACAATCGGCAATTACAGGGCTCTCGAAGCTTTGGAAACTTCCCAGGAGGAACACGCCAGTCAGTTCTAAAATGTCAGGACTACTCAAGAAAACCAAGAGGCAATCAAAAACTATTCCCATTTCCCTGTTTCCTTAAACCTGCCTCATTTTGTTTGCTGAATCTGTGTTACCCCTCTTCAAGGAGGAACCAAGAATTTAAAAAAGCAGTTTATTTACAAGGTTTTAAACAAAGCTGAACGGGATGAACTGCAAGACAGTGGTGGAGGGAACAGCACATGAACGAAAGATCTGTCCCCACTCTTCACTTCAGGAAGCCTCTGTAGAGCAGCAGGTGGATCATTTCTGTCCTTCCTGGCTCGCATTTCATCAGTTATCCTTTCTTTCCCCTCAAGTGTAATGTTGCCACAGCAGAATATTTGAGTAGTAACAAATACCCACTTCAAAAAGGACACACAGTTTGCCACTGCCTGATTTAGCAGCCTGATTTTACAGATAAAAATCTGTGTTTACTGGTAAAAACTGAAGCCAAATTATTTGATGACATATTCCAATCCTGCCCTAAGAAGGGCACATTGCACCAAAGATAATTTAACCAAGTAAGACTGAAGTAAGCAAGTGAGAGCCACACGTAGGTAATGTTGCTAGATGTAAGAAGTGTTTATGCTAAATCTTCTGTAGCCAGGCAATCTCATGCTGTGGGACTTCTAAAAGAGAATACACAATGGTGCAACAAAAAGCATTAAAGGAACTGCATGCACCAAACATCCAAGTAGTCTCAAAAGCACCATTTTTAATCTCCACAAGCATCAGCTAATCTTGTATTTATACCCTACACAACACATTTCTCCCAAACTGGGAGAGAGGTGTAGAAGGTTCCCACTGGGACAACACGTCTACCCAATATGCACTTTAATACCCAAGCTCTATACAGCAGAAGCATTACCTAGCTCTCGAGAGCATGAGACGTGACTACTCTCTGCCTGTTCACCTTAGCTAGAACTGCAAGATAAAAAAAATTAGTCTTAGAATTTCTGTACGACCTCACGCAGCTGCATGCCACTCCAGCCCTGAGCTCCAGAAGGACTTCAGGAATTTTACTCTGACTTTTCTCCTTTTAAATGGCCAAGTCCAGGCTGCATTCAGAAAACAAAGGGCAGCCCCCAATCCTCCACTTCCAACCAGCTGCACCGTTAGAAAGGCTACGCCACTGCCATGCTAAGGGTGTACCAATGGCACCCATTAAATACATTTATTTTCAAATGAGAATGAGAAAACCAAATTCTGCACCAGCAGCCCATAATCACCCAATCTCAGAGGCATATCTGATGTGAGGATGTATTCTCAGGCAAGCAAAGATATATAATCTTTAAGGTAATGCTCTTGAAAGGCTACCACAGATCTTTCCACAAAGCACCACATCCACACTTTTCACAACTGCTTTTGAACACCAGCATGGCATCCCAAAAATGAAGAATGTTAAAGTCAGCTTTCACCTCAGTTACACAGACCTACAAATACGTGCCATAAACAAGGCTCCCTCTAAGCAGAACGTGTGACCCTAAAGTAAAACCCTGATTCACAAATGTGAACAATAAAGAGGTTATCTACCCACTGCATGCAGAATTACTGTTTTTCTATGCCAGTCCTTCTCAGGCACCTAAGGCAGCAAAGTCGAAAAGTCAAAGAAAGCGTCTTTTAAAAATGGAACTCAGTGGAACCAGGATAAAGAATTCTGCAGCAGCTTCAGCTACACTCACACAGCTACACTGTGCTGTCACTACGTGGCAGAGTCACAGCTATTTCTGTGCTTTAAACTACACATTTCCATACCTTAATGGGCTTTAAATTCTTTTATACTGTAATCTTCACTCTGAATGGCATTATTTCAGAATAGCATCCTTACAATGCTATTCTTTTTTTACCTTTGTCTCAAAGCAGTCTCCAGCTTAATTTAGGAACATACATATATATATATATTCCATATATATATAAATATGTTCCATATGTATATATATGGAATATATATTTCATGGAATGTGTATAAAAGTTATGTATTTCATAAACATCATACATAGGAACTTCCTTTAGTAGATGTGAGACAACTGGAAATAAATCAAAGCATTATTAGAGCAGCTCTATGAATTATCTGGACCAGAGGGACAAAAGACTTTTTCTACATTTAATATATCTTGCGGTTCTTTTCATTGGCCAGTACATTCACATAGGATAGACAGGTTTCATTTTAGTCTCAAGTTATGCACTAGAAGGGGACAAGAAAAGCGAAAGGTGACCACAAACAGCTATTCTGTTTTAAAAGCCTGTCTTTGGTCCTAGTCTAGGGAGTACCACAGAAAAACTCATGGAAAGAGAAACACTCAAAATCCAAAATAAATGTACCTCTTGAACTGCAGCATATATCTACACAAACACCTCATGCTAGCATCCACAGGGTAGGGGGAAAAAAGCCCTTAAAGGCTCTTTTCATAGAATCATAGCATACCAGATTGGAAGGGACCACAAGGCTCATCTAGTCCAACCTCTCAAGGTAAAAGTAGAGTTTAAATGAGATGAGTCAGCACCCTGTCAAGCTGACTCTTAAAACTGACCAAAGTAGGGGAATTTACCACTACTCCTGGGAGATTGTTCCAATGTCTGATGGATCTCATGGTAAAAAAAAGTCTTCTGGAGTTCAATCGAAGAACACATTCTTAGGCCAGATATTTCCCTACTAATATGTGAGTTTACACATGGCAACATGTGAAAACTTTTCTACACGCACACGCAGCCATATCTGCAGATGAAGCGCTAGTCCTCCTCTTCCCCAGGCCAACTGCAGCTGGATGACATTGCTGTATTCCCTGGGCAGCAGCGTTCAGTGCAACTTCCTAGCTAAAAAAGAAAACCGAAACCAATGCCCATAATACCAACCCCCGATTTATCTCCACATGCCAAACTGAAGAGCTATTTTGCATTAACACCTATTATGCATCCAATTCATTTGTCAGATTAGAAAACATCAGTAGAAACAGTCATAACACAATTACAAATAATGCTATTATCTAGACTTCAACATGACACAAAGTGAAGATGATGCTTCTTAGCCCTCTTAGACCTCTTCTAGGCCACGAAATTACACCCAGGGAGGTTTCAGCTGATACAACTAACAGTACACAGCTTACTTCAAAGACTGCCAAAAGCAAGGATACCAATAGATATTGGGTTAGCCAGCAAAACTCCATGATTGCAAAAGATTGGAAAACGGAATGAAATACAAGTTTGTGAGTGAGAAATCAGGTATCTACCCAGCCTTTTCGGTGTGCTGTGAACAGACAGGCACTGAAACTGCAATTACAGCTAAATAACAGAATTGGCTCCGATAAGCCAGCTTTTGGGAGACAGACAGATCAAGTACTGCTATAAGAAATGCTATTACCTTGCTAAACATCTCTGATAATCTGGCTAAGATAAGCTGCACCAGAGCTACAAGTATGGCCTCTGTACAAGAGTTAAAGCGCAGGCTTGAAGAAACTCTCTGGAACTGAACACAGCCCTCCAGCTCTTTGGAAGACGGAAAAAATACCCTGAACACATGCCCAGGCATCTCCCATTCTGCAAATCCTATCTGATAGCTCCAGTTTTTACGAGGGACTGCATCCCCTCAGATGGGGACAGGTAGGACTACAGGGATAGTTTTGAAAAGGCTTTGAGTCAGGCTCAATTATCTTCCTTCTGCTACTTTTACAGAAGTTTGTAATATTTGCTAGTGTCACTGGAAATTATTTTCAGCCTTCCTTTTCCACTTGCGATATAAACACAGTCCACCACATTAAAGTAGTCAGAAGACAGATCTGTTGTTCTGGATGCACTTTCTAGCTATTTAACAAGAAAATTAAGGCATCCTTTTAAGAGTGCCACCTCCATAATGGTCTTATGAACAGTGATTCACTATTCCTCAGATCTTCAAAGTAGCTAAGATGTGTAAATCCTCAAAGACTTAAAATAAAGGTGCTTAAATGTTATTACTTATCATCGCCATGCCTTTCCTTTGTGACTTTTTAACCCGTGGATGCTTCCAACTGAACTGCGATAGGGTAAATTTTAAAAAAAGACATTCTTTTGAGAGAAGGCCTTACAGATCAATGTTTGAATATTCAACGATCCTTAGATGGAGATATGACGGAGCTCAGCCAGTTTGTACACAGATATTAAATTAACAAAGACAGTCAACAGTCCTTAGTTCAGTGGAAACCTGTGCAGATGACAAGAGGTCACAGGGAAAGATGATCATGAATACACCAGAGTAGGTCCAACCTCTACATTGTATTCTAGACTTAAAACACTGACTTAAGATGAAGACAGTGTTCACTGTAAATCTCTGTGATAACTTCCAATTCCTTCTCTAAGAAAGGGGCAAAGTACTCCACTCAGATAATGTGTGCTTGAAAGGGTCTACAGCTCAGGCACAGGAAGTCAGAGTTTTATGTGGTGTCTCAATTTTCAGCAGTAACGATGGCTTCTCTTCAACAATACGTTTAACATTCTCATGGCAAAGCTACAATACATATGAGTAGAAGCCTGGAAACTGGATTTGCTAAAACATCACCAGGCAAGATGCCTTTTACATCCTGTCTGAACTTGGTGAAGGGAAGCCAAATCCGCTCTGAAGAGACAGCGGTACCTTTTCCCTTAAGCTTTCCAACTGGCTTCCCCAGGTGGAGGTGAGATGTCAAACTCCTATTTGCTTGTCCGTCCATAGACATGACTACCTACAGCCCAAGCTTATAGACTGCAAAGAAGACTTATTTCTATCAGGTTACTAGGTACATCCCTCCTCAAAACAGATCAGCTATACTAACACTGACCTGAAGCCCCCTGAAAATGCAGCATTTTTTCAACGCAGTGCTACTATTCTGGAGTAACTGAAATGGCCAAGGATAACTGAGAGCCAAGAAATAAGTCAAGGAAGGTCAGCCAAGAGTGGAATTTACTAAACCCAACGGGAAGTCAGACCCTCACAGTGGTCTGTTAACCACAAAGGTTCTGAGAGCAACAGATATTTGTCATTAGCCAACAGGTTTGCACTTTCTGTGTGTGCATGTTTACAGAGTGACACCTTGAACCACAAGCAGAGATGAACCTACTGAAAAAAAACTGGGTCAACTTTAGATTGTCCAATGCTTTCAGCAGAAAAGTCTCTTGAAAAGTTAACAGAACTTAAGAACCTACACACCTAGTCCATTTTCAGTGGGAATTCTTCCTTGTGGTTTTGTTTTCCACGTGAGCAGCTACGATCAAAGTTGCTGTAATTAACACAAACAGTGGATACGGGCTACTTTGAAAAAGGATCTTTTTATGCCCAGCAGCTTGATACATTTGAGGCAGGAACTGTAGGAAAGCTGTTGCTCTTTCAGAAGCACTTCAAGCAGCTCACAAAAGTACACACACGCAGCAGAGAAAAAGAGAAACCAGAACCTCAACATAGACTTATTTTTCCATCCTGCTGCTTTATTGGGTTTTTACGCTAAGAGTTTACATACTTAAAAAAAATAAATCATGCAAAGGATCACAACATATATTCCTCCCATAGGTAAAAAATAGGAAAGAGCACTGTCTGCTACTCAGTGGCCTCAGCTTTATCAACGCAGGGCTTCATGTTTATGGACCACCTGGGTCCTAGTTTGACATCCTCTCACACTCCACAAGATCTGCCTGTTTACATAATTCAGGCAACTTTGCCACAGGCACACACAGTTGGATCACTAAACCTAGGCAGCCCCTGAATGATCTGACAGACTGGATGGCATGAACAGTTCTCGTTACAGAATTTGCCTCTCTTGCTGCACACTTCAAGTCTGTATGAGCCACCAACATGAAACATGATGCTCAATCTAGACTGTCTGAAAATATGCAGGATTATTAAGAACTTTCTTCATCATTTAGATGGTGACAGCCTAGCACTAAAGCAGAAACTGCAATTAAGTACTGCAATTCAGATATGAAGAATTTAAGTATTTATTGTCAGTCAGCTGAGAAATATTTCTAGCCATTCACGCACTCATTTCAGCAGGATTTCTTAAGAATGGGCTTGGAATGACAAAAATCACAAAAACTAGACTAAGAATTTCCTATTTGTGCTAACATACCTGCTTGCTTCTTATTGCTTTTTGCAGAATTAGACAGCAACATGAGTCTTAATCCGAAGAATATTCCAATGAACACGCCAATAAAAGCAGCGTAAGAAAATTTATGCTACCACTATTTGCTTTCCAAGCATCACAATTAGGCTGTGTCATTAAAGGGCCTGCACAGACACATGGATGAAAATAATTGAAAATATGATTAAAAAATGTAACTGCACCTATCTTCACATGAGGACCTATTCTTTTGCATCTGTGGGACAGAAACAGAAACACAATATAGATCAATGAAAGCTGGGACAGTCTTTAGGAAATTTTGCCATTTGAATTAATTTGGGCCCCAAAAGCTTGTGAACAGCAGTCTTACACCACTTTTTGAAGAGAAACATTTCTCTGCTACCCTTCTTTAACATATATCTGAAAAAAAACCCAAAGAAAATATAACCCTCCATTCTGACAAGAGACAAATTCAATGTTCCCACAGATGAACAATAAACAGCATGTTGTGTGTGAACTACTCACCTGAGCATCATGTAATTGCCCAAAATTACATTACTTAAATTCCTTATGCTTAATATGGAGATCTAGCTTAATGAAGGCAGAAGAACTACAAAACATTAGGTATAAATCTCCACATTTCGTTGTATTTATTCCCCTCAGTCATTGGTCTCTGTCCCTAGTGTACTGACACTACTGCTCTAGGTTACACTGAGCTGCAGACGTACCCATTTTAAAACGCCGTGCACTTCAGAGACCCTGTTTAAAACACAGACATGCAGGAACTGCACTGCCAACCTGAAGAACACTAAACTGCAACAAGGGAGCAGAAAAATGTAGCACTGCAAACTATCTCTACTATCACAGAGACTGTAATATTCATCTTCTCAGCAAAGATTTTACACTCACTTCATGTTGGCATTGACCAATGCTGCTTCCACTTCAGTGGAGGCTCCTGAGAAACTTGTTATAGTAATGGGAAAGGAAAAAAGAAAAAACAACCCCCTCTGGTAATTCCAGCTTTCAAGCTAGCTTTAAACAAGTATCTCAGCTTCCTGATAGAGATCTAAAAATTGGAACTGTGGTGCATTTTCCAGATCTTACACAATAAACTCCCTCCACATCCACAAAATGCAGGAGGAGCCCAGAAGTTACGCTCTCTTGGGGCATCCTAAAACTTCTGAATCATGCCCTTTAAGTTTCAAGACTTCCTGCTGGCTTTTCTAGAAGCATTTTTTTTAAGAGCTAAATCACAACAAAGGAATTATAGTGCGTGTACCAAGATTAATCAGTCAGGATATAGAGATAAGCAGGCACCAGCTTGAAGCTTCCAGCTTAAATAAGTTGTTGACGACCCACACTTCAGGAGGCAGCTTCCATGCATTACTTTCCTCTTGCTTCTCCACCACTGGGACCAGTGCAGACAGGTATTTATAAAGTTTTCTAAGGGCAAGTATTTCTATTTCTCTTCCCACAGAAGCTGATAAAGTTGATTTAAAATCAAACAAGCTACTGCCACCCTTGGCTGCCTACAGTAGGGTTTTCCTCATCACTGCCAAAGCAGGGGTGCACATTAACGAGAGGGAGGAAGTGGCAGATTTCTCAAGGAACTCTACTCACCAGGGCTTGGATCTGGACTCCAGCAGCCGTGCAAGGGTGACAGCAGCCCAGCAGAGCCAGACACCACAACTCAGCTCTCTGAAGAGAGGAGCTGGTCTGCTCCTACACTGCCATCAAATTGTACGGGCAACCAGCACTCCAAGTTCCCTGATCAACTGCTAAAGTATCTGGTGCGGCACTATAACCTAGATCAGACCTTCCCAAAGAGTAGCATACCATACCCTGAAGTAATTGTATGCTATTCTTGATATAAGATACATCTCTCTAGCTTCCAAATCCATCCAGGCAGAGGCTTTCATCCAGCCAGCAGGCATTTACACCTCCTGCCAACAGAACATACACTTCCAGATCAGAATGTGAAAAGAAAAGGAGGACTAAACTGATGAATGACGGGAAAAACTACGGAGCTGAGATCAAAGGTAGATGATGTTGTGCAGTTGAGATAAAAGTTTAGGATAAGAACATGAAAAAAATGCATAACTTGGGTATTACTGCAGATGTGACCTATGCAAATTATGAAGTTAAAGAAAGTATTTTTAAATTAATGCTATCTATCTGTAAATCTACACATGCACTTACCATTAATTCCACCTAGTTTGGGGGTCTTAAAACCTCCAGGTACTGGATGTTCTCGGCTTATGTCATTGCATGTAGGCAATTAGTTCAGAGTCCAAACTGAAAACACCCTACTTAACTTTTTCGGGTTTTGGTTTAGCTTTTTTCCTTAAACAAGAAGAGGACTAATACTCAAAACGTATCACGTTTTTTCAGATCACTTAAAGAAATACTCCAAAATAAAAAGATATATAGTCAGCTAACAAAATGCCACTGAATCAACTACTGAGACAAAAACAAAGACTTATTTTATTCTAGTTGCACAATACAGATTTATTAAAAAAAAACCCCAAGACATCACAAACTATTACTATTTGATGAGCAGGAACTAAAATGCTCCGCCAAGTTTTCACTTTGACACCCTACACAATCTCAAAGAAATCAGAGATTTTGGTCCAAAGCACTACCTGACATCCACCAAGCACGACATGCTAAGGGCAATGCCCTGGCCTTCTCCCTACAACTATGCAATGTGAAGAGATCAGAAAGCTGCTCTAAGCATGCTTAGGTTTAAAGCTTCCATTATTCCTCTACCTCTTCCATTCTAAAATAAATCCCCCCTTACATCATATTGCATGCTTCCCCAGTACTAATTGCCTTCAACACATAATGCAGTCCAGAAATAACTCAGATGGAAGAACAATGTAAGAACTTTATACGCCTTTCTCAGTAAGAAGTTAAACAATACCACATGATTACATTAATTTAAACACATCTTCCTTTCTCCATTCTTCATCTAATGCATCTGTGATGCCTGTAGTGATGACAGCATCAATTTCAAGACTCCAGGAACATTCCAGTTCCTTCAAAACATTTCAAATGAATGATTTTGCTACCAAAACAGGACACAAATTACAAACATTACCAGCAAAGCTAGCTGTGCATGAAATCTTGCTGAAAAAATGAGAAAGCTGAGGAGACAATAAAACCCTCATCCAATACCCTTTAGAAGTATTTCTGAAACTAACAGTAAGTACCAAATTGTACAAAATAAATTTTAAAATTGCTGATTTTCCTTAAATATGCTTCAACTCTCTATGTTTAAGATCAGAAATATTTTTATACAGAGGTCGTGCCAACGAGATTATCTATGGCACTTTCTCTATTGTCCTTATGCTTCTAATCTCATGAAAGCTGTGGCCTTCGGATGCTAAAACCCACACCACTGATTGTCGGTGCTAAAATCTGTACCTCTGCTATCATTCACTGCTTGCAGAAGTTTAACTTCTGGCCACTTGACTGTAAGGGAAAGCAGTCGAGCATACCAAGCACCAAGCAGAGGACTCACAGCAGTGAAAAGGTTGCTGATAGTCCTTAACTTTCATTTGGTTTAAATATCACCAGGTACAGATAGAGCTTTTTGGAAGGCTGTGTGTTTAGAATAAAGAATCACATGTCTATTAAACCACTAGAATACATCACGTTTAGAAATCAGATAGTGAAGGGAAGTAACTCGCCTTCAACCCAAAGTGCCCTGGGCTCAGTATTTGTTACCTTCTTGCCTGGCCTGAGGACTTTCTGATTTACTCAAATCCAGCCTTCCACTTGGTAGGTGCAGCGACCAAGAACAAAGCCCAAAGGCTTCTGTTCCTTCCAGCAGCTTAATTACTAATCACTGCAGAAGAGTCTATGCTAAGAAAAAAAATAGAGGACAAGCTTTTCCCTTGTTTCCACAGCTCATTGTTTGAAAAATCTAGTCTGCAACCTGGAAACAGTACCACAACATCAAATCAGGATTTTTAGCTTCCTGTTTTGCTCTAATCGAAATAATCATAACAACCGTGACTCACCAATTTTCAAGTTAAACTATATCCCTTTATCATAAACCATCTGTTTAATCTTTAGTCCTGGAAATTTTTATGTGCTCCAATAAAAATAAATTAAAATAATCAAAAACACTGCTATCAAACACATGGAAAATGAGATAACGTTCAGGAAAATAGTCTGAATTTATGCACAGGCTCACCTTAAATCTTTTATCCTGCAGGACTTTCTTAATGGCCACAAGCTCTCCTGAATCACAGAGTTTGGCTTGATACACAACACCAAAAGATCCATTTCCAATCACCTTGGTGTCTGTGTAGCTAACTTCCTGTGGTCGGTCTGGACCTTGTCCAGGAGTTGCCACTACTGTAGTCACTTTGCTGCCATCTTTGTCTCCTGGAAAACAAGAGATACACAAATAATCAAAATACATACATAAACAAGATGACCAACAGGACTGAAACAGAAGAGGGTAAGGCAAAGACTTAAATCGGCATGCGTATTTCAATATTACAGAGAAAAAGAAAACCCCCTGACAAAATGCAAAGAAAACACCGAGCGTATATTTTACTGAAATATACAAAGTGGAGACAGTTTTTCATCTTGATTATTTCTAACAAAAATATTCCCTTTCCAGGAGCAAATAGTTCAGAAATAAAATATGAAGCATGACGAAGACAAGTACTTATTTCTACATCTTCTTAATTAACAGTGTTGTTAGTGTTACCAAAATGAAGCATTTCCCACTATTTTCCTGTGATGGAAGAAACCAAACTGTCAGTATAGCCTGTCCCTTATAGGCATGTCTCTGGCAACAAAAACCGAGGCTGCATTGTACAGCGCAGCCCTGCTCCTCCCTTCTTCCATGCTCTGACTTCCTTGCAAAGAAGGGAGGCCCACACTGGGGCAGGGGAGGAAGAGGGAGAAGGACGAGGACAGCACGCACTTAGCTCGCGTCTCAACATGAACCACGGCACAGACAGAGACGTGCACTCGGGATGCAAGATGGCAGTGGATCCTGCACAGCTCAACGTGTTTCGGTGCAGGTGAAGCAGCTGTGGGTTTCAGCAGCCCACAGCCAACCACACCTGTGGTTTCCCAGCCGCTTTCCCATCGAAAGACAAAGCCACTATTCACCTCCTCTTAGCACCACTGTTATCACCCACGGTGCTTCTCCTTGTTCAAAGTCTGATTTTGTTTGTAATAGGACCAAAGTTTCAGGCATTTTGCAAGCACACACTGGGCATTTATTGCCCTTCAGTTACAACGGCTCAGGTTACAGAACCAAAGAAAGCTGCAACAAAAACCAGAATCTGCTGCTCCACTGCAGTCACTCTGCAACCCGACAGAAACTGCACCCAGGAGATGCTCGTCACATCTGCTTATTAAGAAACCTCCCTTCCACAGCCTCTCCTGGGAGTCTCCTCCAGTCCTTCACTCCTCATGCATTTAGAAAGATTTTTCTAACAGGTAGCTCCAATCACCTTGAGCGCAATTTAGGCAAATTGCTCCTTCTGCTCCCAGAGGGCACATATAATGGCACAGCACCCCCACACCCCACTTCAAATATGTGAGGGGCTGTTACAAAAAAGAGCTACCAGGATGGAGAAGTTGCTTCTCGTTTGGGGACCTCTCCCCTCACTGCTAAAAACCTCTCGGGTACGGTACCCCAAACTAGGCCCTGCAGAGGAAGCCCACCTCAGCTCTACCCAGCTTACACCACCCTTGTTTGTACAGCCCAGCTTGTGCAACGCTGCGGCTCAGCTGACTCATGGCCCGGTCGTGGATCAAACTCTTCTCTGCAGAGCTGCTGCCTCTCCAATCCTTGCCCACTTTCCACTTGCACACCTGATGACTCTTATCAAAGCCTAATATTCTGCTTTTGTCCTAACTGAACCACATCCAAGGTTACTTAGCACTCTTTTGCCAGCTGGTCACATCCTCCAAGCACAGTGCCATCACAAGGAGACCCATTTCACGATGCTGGGTGAAGTTTAACTGACAAATCTGCAAAAACCAGTGAATTCTGTGAGACTGTTTAAAGACTCTGCAAACACCCATTAAATGTCTCATCCTAATTTTATCTCGAAGCTCTCATTATGCTCAAACAAAATAACGAAAACACTTTGTATGCCTTTCAGGGGATTTCCAGCAGCCCTAGGCTTCTCATCAGAAAATCAGCTTGAAAGCTTCAGAGTCAAGATACACAGATCTACTACTACAGAAGTACCTTCAAGATTCAGAAGCAAATTAGGTTGGCTTGGCACAATTTGCTCCTGAAAAATCCACATTAACTGTTATTCATCTCTTCTGTTACCTTAAAGGTTCTTACGAATTGTTTGCTTCGAAGCATCCAATTGCTCCACAAAGCAAACGAACCAATTAAAAATAAATAAAGCGCATTAGTGCTAAGGGTGTCAATGACTTGCCAAGCAACACACAGCAGGTATAGCCCTTCCCCAAAACATTCATGAGAAGGCACAATGCAGGTTTACACAGCTGAAAACCAGAGAAACAACAACAGCAACAACAACGGAAAAATGGAAAAAGACGAACGACCGCTCAGAAGGAGAGAGAGGAGAGTAAATGGAAACAAACTAAAGCTGCACAGAAAATTCACGCTGCTCTGATAAGTGTAAGAAATAAATGGAAGCAAGCCAGGAAAAGAAAGAAACCCCTTTTTTGGTAAACAAGTTGAAAGTGTAACTCTGATAGCAGCCCTGCATTTTAGCTGTCTGACTACTCTACGAATCGCATTCTCCCTCAGCATGTATTTTTTATTTATCCCTCAGCATGTTTATTTATATTTAGGTGACATCTGCTTTACTGCAACAGTCCTCATCATTTAAAAGGTAACTTCCTAATTCCCCACTTTTCAGAGGATTTTTTTTATGGGGGGTTGGAGAAGGAAGCTTTGGTCACAAGACCAGAGCACTAAGATTACTGTTCCTGAGGTTTGTTCCCCGCTTTCCCAAAAATCAAGACTACTGAAATCTCAGCAGTAAAAGAGAAACATCCCTAGCAATGCTGGTTGTGACCTGAAGACCTCGGTGTCAAGCGATCTGCTCTCAGAACGCTCTTCAGAGCTGCAGTTCACTGAGGGGTCTCCTCGACTGCAAAAGCAAACCCCAAATTTCAGGCCCCATCAGCTGGTTCTTCCCAACATGGTGCTGCAGCAACCCGGCCAACTTCTCCAAAGCTCAACTGAGAAGCTTTACGCACTTTCCTTTAAGCCCACAGAAAAACAGTTCCTACCTAAACTTGTTAAAACCTCCAGGACTTAAAAGTGTAAGCACTGACACTTTAATTAGCTACACCAAGAATTCCTTGATTTCTCCACCAGAATGTTACAGAGCATTAAGCCTTCTAGATGTTTCCGCCAGTTTCCTTCTTTCAATAGACAACGGCTCTTGCAAACCCACCCAACAAAAGACATCTCAAGGACTCCAACATTTCAAAAAATAACCCCATTTGAGCCTCAGTTTATTCCATTACAGAACAGTTGAACCTGAGGGACTACAGGGGTAAAATTTACCTTGTGCCTTTGACAGCTTTGATCTCAAAGAGTAAAACATCTCAGGACTTTTCAAAGTATACAAATAATATGTATTTGTATCACAGCAGCATCCAGGGGCCCCAAGCCTGTTTTGCCGCTCGCTGCACTACACAGACGCATGTACTGTTCAGAAGACCTTACACAGCTCAGAATAGGTATCTGAGTTTTTATCGTCTGGACAGCAAGAGCTGACTTGCCAGCCAAAGAGCACAGAAAGGAGTTCACTAAACAGCTCTGGGAAATACTGGCTTTAGCCTCAGCATGATGGAAGACAGCAGAGAGGAAACACCCTTTTCCAGCAATCTTCAGTACCTCCAAGTTGAGACTCCTAGCAGCAAACACCAAGAAGCATTACACCGCAGCACGTCTTCACCAGAAGCCAAGACAATTTTCATCTCATCCCCTTCATCTCTTATTTGGTTTCAGCCTGTCAGACTTAGTGGCCCCAGTGGATAAGCAGGCGTTGTCAACACACAATACACTCGACGCCTTCAGTTGTACAACTGAACTAAAATATTAAATTGAAAAACTAAGGAAGGAGCAAACACCAAAATACTGACCAGCTCCTACAGCAGGGCTCACATCTGACAAGTCACTAGTATTTGTCCAGAAGAAGCTGCTTTCTGGTGCTGATGGCAATATGGCCTAGCTTTCCTCTAACAAAAGAGCAGATCCATGTGACTGTAGCCACTATATCTAGGCAAACTACTAACATCCACAATATCAGCTTGTGGAAAGAAAAGAACATACTCCACTTACAAGACTACAGCTTATGAGAGCATCAGTGCAAGCACTGACTCTATTTTCCAGTATCTTGGAACGGCTTTAGAATGGCTCATGTCATCATTTTACCTAATGGCAATGGCCACCTACCCTTTCAAGCTGAGTATTAATTCCATTTTGCACATGCAAAAAATAAAAAAGTTGGATATATTCAATTCTGTCTTTGGTTTGTACAATTCACCAATTACACCAAGATGAATTGAGGCATGCATCTCAAAAAACGGTGGCAGATGTTTACCCAGGTGAGACAAGGGATTCTGCTACTGGACAAGCATTTTGTCACCTAAATACCACAGCAGCTACAGATTTCTACCAGAAATCTCAGCTCAGAGCTGGCCATCCTACAAGTGTACTGCATGTATGCTTTTTGCCAGTGCCTAAACATAGTTGTCAGTCAATAAAATGTATTTCAGCCCTCAGAGACCATGAAAGACGTCCTTCGCTATTGATCAGAAATTCCCCCACGCCTTCTATTGAGTGGGCCTGGAGAAAAGCCAAAATTCTGTCTGCTCTACATCCCTTCAGCTGTTTAGCTTCTGACTGGGCAGTACAAATGCACATTAACGCACACATAGTCAGAGATCTAGCATTCTTTTTTCTCCCAACTACATATACACCCTTTTCCTCCTCTTTTATATGTTTTGAAGTTGAGGGGAAGAAACAATGACTTAGTAGGATGTTTACAGCTGCTTTCTTCCTACTTCAAATGAAACTTCAACCCTTTGTGCTGTCTACAAACTCCTTCCTTCTTTTTTCTTTTGACTTTACCTCTCTTTTCGTGCTTCTTACCTCCAGTTGCTACATTCCTCACCGCCAAGTGCACAGGTCCTTCCATTAGATGCTACTTCAGGTGGTTTTAAGTCCTACTGGAAAACCTCACAGCCCCACAACACACTCTCCAATGTCTGACGTCACAGTACCACAGAACCATGGAATGCTTTGGGGTCTGTCTCCACTTAATTCAGACACCTTCAGTGATCTGTTCCCCTTCTCAGCGCCACCTCCCTATTAAGAGATGGCTCAATATTAAGTCAATATTGACTACTTCTCCCCTTCCCCAGTCTCAGGCTTCCTCACACTCTTTCATCTTAATTTGCTTGATGTTCAATACCGTCAACAAGTCACTTCCGTGGAAACCCTACACCGCTGGATCCAGCCCCTGCCAACTCGAATAGGTGACAACCAGCAGCTGCCACAACTATCTATAGCGAAACGAGGGACCAGGAGGAGATGAAAGTCTACCAGAACCGCATTGGCGTTTTTCAGTCATTGATAACTGAGAAGGTCAAAAGGTCTGAATACTTTATGAAACAAATGTCTTAATAGAAAGCACAAGAAAAGCTATCTGTTAGGATATGATGCCAACCATCAGATTAGGCTATGAAATAAAACACCTGGCTCCTTAGATATCTCTCCGTGGCATGCGAAGGAAAAAGGAGGTCATCAGCTGCTCTGAGAGTCTTCAGTGTGAGCAACATATGCTCGAGGCAATGCACTGTCAGCAGTAGAAATCACCCTGCTAGACAACGTTTTTCCAATTCCTTTCTCTACCAGATTTTTTTAAGAGGTTAATTTCACAAAAAGCTAATAATTACAAGCCAGTACAGGGGAGAAAGTATAAAAAAGGTATTTATGAACTGTTTCTTTTTTACTAGGCAGCTTCATCAGTGAACTGCATGAACATTACCTAGTGGGAGACACTAGAAGATCGAAATGAACATTCAAGGACCAAATCAGAAACACTCAGGGAACTGAAAAAAGAAGTATAACAAAATACAATGTGGTTTTGTTTTTAAATTTACCCCAAACAAAGAGAGTCCTTGAAATTTCAAAAATAGCTCAGGTCAAACACTGAACAAAAACCTTTATGTGTGCCAATCATCACCCAGAGAAGACAGAAGCATTCAAAAGACATATAGATATATAGATATATATATATATAGACACACTTGTTTTAGCACAGGAAATGTCATCTGACTTCTTGACTGTAACTGAATACTGCAATAAAAGAGCAGCCATCAGACATTACTTAAGATCAGAAGAATCTCACAATTCATACCCAAGGATTTTGGAAGAGCTGGCTAAGAAGTCTGAGAAGTGACACCGAGTTTTTGAAAGGAATCGGAAGACTCTGAGAACTTCAAAGGTGGATGGGATGATCCATCGGATCGTGTAAGTGACAGCAGTTCCAGATGAGGTACCGTATTAACTACTTTGATAACTAACAGAGAAGCAGTGAGGTGATTTATAAAGACTGCATTGTTGGACTCCATGTTGTTAAAAAGATGGCAGGTTCATTTAGAAGAGAAGAGGGGGAAAAGCATTGATGAAAAAGCATTGATGCAAAAGCACTGTGACTTCTATAGGTTGTCTGACTTGCCATCACATCCCAAGCTAATGAAGAAACACGTATGCAGAAAGAAACATCATTATTAATCAAATTACAATACATGAGCCAATAAGTTTCAACATAACTATGACTTAAAATATAGCAGGAGGCCCCACCAGCATTAATTTTTGCCCTCACACGTACTTGTTATCAACAACCTGAAAGAAAAGCTATGAAGTTCTCAGACATAAGATTGAGAGTTATGCACAGGGTAGAGATCAATGAAAAAGCAGCTTGGCCTCCCTTTGTAACCCAGGCACAAATTAAGCAGAGGGATCCAGGACCCAGGGTGACAGGACATAAAGCAAAACCAAGGAAAACCACTCAAAGAGTGGAGTCATCAGCTCTGACTTCTGGCACAGCCAGAAGTGCTACTGAGACCCAAAGCAACCCTTAGATGGATAAGCAGGGGAACATCAGCCAGGAAACAAAAAAAAAAGTTCTGTTTTCCTATCTGGCATCCATGCAAAAGCTACTGGAATAGTGTGCTCCTGGTAGCTGAGATTCAGAAGCGCTGATTTAAAACACTAGAGATTCAGAAAGAGGCTACAGACATCATAAGGTCAGAAAAATACATTACCTTGAGTGAGACTTTAAGAGCTCAAACAACTCAAGTCAAAGAGAGAAAGCTGGAGGATTAGATCTAAAAGCTGCTCGTTTAAGGAACGGACATTTCAGAGAGGGCTCTGACCTGCAGGTGGAAAAGATATTGCACATAATGACTAGAAATAGAAATCGCAAAAGTTTGGGACAGAACTGAAAGTTCAGGTGATTTCTGCAACACAGATTTTTATTTTAGATTGGAATCTTTTCTAAAGCATAAAATATAGCAGAACCTCAACTGCCAGGCTGCAGAGAATGAACATGATGACTTTCTGGGTCTTAAACCACGACAGAAGATCAGGAAAGTTCAACACCTACATAAACGATATTTTCCTACCCAGCACTAATGCAGTGCTGCTACAGCTTAACACTGAAGATGCTGCTTTCAACAGCCAAAATATGCATTCAGTTTAAACAAAGACATAGTAAAGTGATAAATGATGCAAAGGTGAAGCAGTCGTTCTTTGGCTTTACTGTTAATGACCAAATGGAAGCCATAGGTAATTATGTGTCAATTCACTTCTGTTCCATTCAACACAGAGACAAATCTTCAGGACAAATTTCAGCAACAACTGCCAAGCCAAGACCACTAAGGTAAAAGGCTTGTGCAACACCTCACCCTGAAATCAAAGTTGCCTTTGCCTCTACCTGGACACAAAGGTAGGAGGAAAAAAACCCCAAAGTATTCATTTCACTTGAACTAAATGTTAGTAATGCTTTTCTGATGGCAATCAACGTCAAAACATTCAGGGAGGCAAAACCCGTAACCTCAAAAAACTGTTAGTAGCTCTACATTTTGCTCAATAGGTTCTAAAATGGCAATACAAATTCACAGCACTAAGTTCATGCAGGAGGCAACAGGAAAATGTAGTAAAAACTACGCACTAGACAAAACTCAAGTCACTGCTATTGTAAAACAAGCTATACCATCACTACCAAATGAGCAGTAACAGCTCAGAAAAGCAACATAACTACTATAAAAATGAAAAAGTGTGTAACTCAACTGACCTACGTCTTCAGCCTTTTTGAGGTCAGTATGTCACAAGGGAAGATAAATTTATTTCCAGGAAAGTGTGACAGGTAATGTTCCTCACATATATAATAAACACATAAAATTACATCAAGATGTAGGCACTTTTTTTTCCTCCTATTATTTATGTGTTGGGAGAAAAACCCTCTAAGATTTAACTAAAGGAACAGCAACTGGATGTAGTGTATCTCAGTTCAGGCATTCCAAAAGCCACTTGAGCTTTAAGTCTCTCTTTAACAGGTTATCATAGGGGTTTTTTGGAGAGGGCATTGAATTCAGTCTCTTTGAAAGCTTAATACCAAAGATGGCAAACAAGCCTTGAAAAAAATGAACAGGGTGCTTAGCAGGTTTGGAACATTCACATGATCATGTCCACTACAAAGCCACATGAAGCTCCAAGGCAAAGATTTTTTACAGGTTTTTAGATCTTAACTAAGGAAGCCAAAGCAAGCACAGTACAACATTTACCACGCACTTGTGGTAGAGTCTACCCCAGCAGAAGCTTGACTCTGAACAATTTAAAAAACCAAACAAAAATACAAGAGGAAGAAAGGATGGGAAGAGCCCCACTGATCAAGCCCAGATGCCCATTAAGTTGGCCACCAGATGACCTCCCCTGGGCCCAGCTGTGGCAGATGGGATTCCAGCTGCTTAAATGGGCCACCAAGAAACCCCAGGAGGTCACCACACCACTGACTTTACTAAAGCCTGCCTTCCTACCATTGCATTACGGCGATGCCCACACCTTTATGAGGCACATCTAAGGCTCGTGTTAACCATCCCTCTCAGTAACACGTAGCTTGCTCTGAGTACTCTTTCTCTCACGGGAAACATAGACCAACACAGTGAATTCTAAGCAAGAGCGTTTTCTCAAGCTGCAGTTAACACTGAGGTAGGGGAAAAACACTGCCCTATTAACTTAGGAAGCAGCATTAAAAGACTTTTTTTTCCTGTGACTAAAAAAAAAATATCCACCAGAATGCTTATACTTAAATTTCTGCTTTGGAAAAAAAATGCAGAAACATACAATTAAGGTAATCTAAACACTGGCTGCCAGTGGGGTTTCATAAGCAGTCTCATGCTCATTAACAAGGTATTTTTAGCAGGCACTCTTTCTGTTCTCTTCTCTCCCTCCCCACCATGCACAAAACACACACAGACAAACCCACCCCATCAGAGTTATTTAGCTATATGAATCAACTTTAAATTTAGAGAAGGTGATTCCACAGATTAGGAAGCCAGTACTGAAGTGATCATAATGGCATTTGTTTTAATAATCTCAGGTCAGGTCATTCCTGTCCCAAAGAGCTTACTGATTAAATGTAGCACAAGAGACAAGGACAGAGATAGGGAGTGAGCAGAAACAGTGTTAAAATATCATTTTAGCATGAGACTGCGGCCTCGAGTATCGCCCTTTGCTTTACAACCCTGAGTTAACTGTTGGCTGAGAAATTCAGCCTATACAGTACTAGGATTTCTTAATTGAAATTTCCTTTAGTTGTACCTCCCTCTTACATCATCAGGGAACATGATTTAGCAAACATTTGCCAAAGACAACTATAGCAGTTCAGCTGACACATAACAACTTACAAAACCTCTGTAACTGAGCCCTGACAGGGCACTGGAGAACCCCAAGTTACAAACAGATCGTATTTACCCACTTGTTCGTGCCATTCAACAGCTGACCCTCAGCAAGTCCATCAGCATCTTCTAGCAATGCTGATAAAGTAGGTGCCCAATGATGGATTCACTGTCAGAGACTCCAAATCTCCCTCCTCCTACCGACTAACAAACAATAAACAGCACATTTGGGGAATTCCTAGGCGGCCTACAATCTTCCCATCAAAATATCTGGTGTGACCTGTAAGCCTTTCTCTAAAGTAGTTTCTTGTAAACCGCTTAAGTAGGAGCCTGTTTACCTGCTCAAGGCTTCCCTGGCTCCCTTTTAACTGTGTCTGTTAGTTTTTGAACCCAGTTAAATGTACAGATGTCACCCAGCAAAGTACATCTCTGATCCCGGAGAAAAGAGATCATCACTGTTTTATCCTTTTCACTCTCCCTCTGCATTCACTAAGAGGTTTCTAATGCACAGGACCACACCATTAAGCAGAACCCACAGCTCAGCCACCTGCAATGGCTGCAAGTTGCCAAGACCCTCCCCTACGACACACTTGCAATAGTTAAGAACATCTTAATGCATCTTAGAGGGAGCCTCCGTTCTTCTGCTGGTGTTTAAATAAGAAATGTTTCAATCGTGTTTGTCATAGCAGTGTTCAAGTATCAAGCGTGAATAGGACCCCACTGTACTAGGCACAGCACTGGGAATAAGAGATGGCTCCTGCCTCGGCACACCTGCAGCCCAGCCTAAAGAGCAGACAGACAGACATCGGCTGAGACAGTACAGCCCACAGAGGAAATGGTATAATAGCCAGTTCTTTCAGTAAGTGCCACAGCTATTTGAAAAGGAAGGAAGAAAGAAAAGGCCTGAAAGGAAATAGGCTAAAAAAAAAAAGTGAAGGTAAGGAACAGCAAAGACAGGGAAAAAAAAAATACCTCAAATCCATAAAAAACCCCAAGATCAACATCAGAACCATACTAAAAAGAGAAAAAGTAGAGAGAAGCGGAAGCAAGAGCAGAGATTCAAGGAGCTAAGAGAATTTGGAGCAGGATTAACAGCGGTTAGAAAAAGCCCCCAAATGAATTCTCTAAGGGCACGAAGCACTTGCTGTTGCCACCACTGCAGGCAGCCCAGGCCAGCAGAGTCTCTGGGCAGTTGTCTGTGGCCTCTGCAACCCCTGCCAGACCACAGAGCTGTGCAGAAAAGAAGCAGAGCAAGAAACTTGTAGTTTCACACCTGCTGGAGTCTCCTCAGCAGGGTCCCTTTCATTGCACCGCTGCAGTTACCTGCCACAGCATCCGGTCTTTGTCACAATGCTGCATCCTCAAACCTCAACATTTTTTGCCTTAAAAAAAGAGCAATTTCTGTATTTATCAATATTTGAGCAACCTGGTCTAGTGGGAGGCGCCCCAGCCCACAGCAGGGGGGTTGGACTGGATGATCTTTAAGGTCCGCTCCAACCCAAGCCATTCTATGACAGGTGCCCTTGAAAACCCAGGAGCAATGAAAGGTACCACCTGCTTGAACCGGTGGAGACTTCCTGGGAGTGCAGAGGACCAAGCTCTCCCCCTCAGCTAGAGCCCTGGGTTCTGAAACATTTTTCTACTCTCTAGCACATCAGAGGACTCTACTTTTTGCTTTGCAATTTCTCCCATCTGTCAAGCACCCCACAACTAGTTTCTGTCCTATTGGGATTCAATATTTTCTTGCTCCTCAGCTTCACTGAACCCAGGACAGAAATACAGTGTGTACTTGTCGTGCTATTCCCTGCAAGACCAGGAAACAGCAGCACAGACCCAGAGTCCAGCCCACGGAGTGAATTAGACTCAGGGTGAAACCACAGTGAGAAACAGATTGTCTGGAATCGGATACAGCAGCCAAAATCCAACGAGAAAGACAGATGAAGCTAGTTATGAAAAGGCATTCATTTGATGCCTATCTTCTAACGCTGGAGGAGGAGTAAGAAAATTGCCAGCTGTTCAGAACTAACATTCACCTTGGGTGGGAAGTACACTAGGAAAAAAAGAAAAAAAAGCCAAAAAAATGAGTAGTAGCTAATCTGAACTGTGACCTGTGGCTGAACACTGCTCTGAGAGTGAAAGGGGCACTGCAGTCCTTTCCGTAGAGAGAAAAAATGAAGAAAATAATAATAATTTTAAAAAATCAAGTTGCCCTGTCCAGTTTATGCTGCAGAACACAGACCAGCTCTACAAGACTGCACAGCCTCCACATCCATCCCAAGATACTGCTTTAGATTATGCCACAGAACTGCAGTGAAATGGAACAAGACAGCTTAGGTTAAAGATGGTTTTGAATTCAAGGAGAGCATTACCTCAATTAACATTAAGAATCTGTAGGCATGCCATCAATGCAATACAGATATTCTCCATGGCAAGAATAGCTATCTTGGTGAGGAAGCTCTTATTACGGATGATGCAGCATTTTAGAAGCTAGATGCACAAGCTTTTCATCATTGGCAAGCCCTGCTTTTTTATTTATTCATTTTTAAAGTAATAATAATAGTAGAGCAAGAAGTGCAAGAGAACTAAGTGTTGGACATCTCTAAAGCTATTTGAAGTAACCAGAGAAACTACAGCTCATTTTCACATTATACATAATCTGATGAAAGCAGAGGCTGCTGCCAAAAAGGACGGTCTTATTTCCCACCTTCACGCTCCTGCCATGGGAAATCTAGCAATTTCGTAGCCTGAGGATGAGTCAGTTTAGCTTACTGATCTGTCAAACTAATCCATCTCCAAAGTAAAACAAGCCTCAAATAGGCAAGCTGAACCGAGTCATGTTGAGGACAGGCACTTGTTAGATCTGAGAAAGGACAGAATGGAGAACAAGACTGTTCCTTACTGCCTGCACTCCCGATAAGCTGCGCCAAATGTTCACATAAACTAGGATTACAGAGAGCTTGCCCAAACAGCCAGGGACCAGGTTAGGAAAGCTAGGGTGTAAGCAGAATTATATCTGGCCAAGGACTTAAAGGGGAACAAGAAGACTTTCTATAGGTACATCAGTGATAGAAGGAAGGCTAGGGAACAAGTGAGCCCTCTCCAGAAGGAAGATGGAGAACTGGTCACAAGGGACACAGAGAAGGCCGAGGTGCTCAATGACTTCTTTGCCTTGGTTTTCACTGGCAAAGGCTCTAGCTCTGCTGCCCAAGTCACGGAAGGCAAAGGCAGAGACTGGGAGAAGAAAGATCTGTAAGCAAAGATCAGGTTTGAGACCACCTAAAGAACCTGAAGGTGCACAAGTCCATGGGACCCGACGACATCCATCCGCGGGTCCTGAAAGAATTGGCAGATAAACGTTGCCAAGCCTCTATCCATCGTATTTGAAAGGTCGTGGCAGTCCGGTGAAGTTTCTGATGACTGTTCCTGAAGGGGAAACATAACCCTCATTTTCAAAAAGGGGAAAAAGGAAGACCCAGGAAACTGTCAGCTGGTCAGTCTCACTTCTGTGCCTGGCAAGATCATGGAGCAGACCCTCCCGAAGGCTCTCCTAAGGCACAGGGGCAACAAGGATGCAGTGACTGGTGGTAACCAACACGGCTTCACCAAGGGCAAATTATGTCTCACCAATCTGGTGACCTTTTATGATGGAGTTACAGTTTCAGTGGAGAAGGGAAGAGCAACTGACATCATCTACCTGGACTTGTGCAAAGCACTCGACACTGTTCCACATTACACACTGGTCACGAAACTGGAGAAACATGGATTTGATGGATGGACCACTCGCTGGATAAGGAATTGGCTGGATGGTTGTGCTCAAAGAGTTGCAGTCAATCGTTCAATGTCCAAACGGAGATCAGTGACGAGTGGTGTTCCCCAGGGATCGGTACTGTTTAACATCTTTGTCAGCAACATGGACAGTGGGATCAAGTGCACCCTCAGCAAGTTTGCAGATGACACCAAGCTGGGTGGTGCAGTTGACACCCTGGAAGGCAGGGATGCCATCCAGAGGGACCTGGACAGGCTGGAGAGGTGAGCCCATGCCAACCTCATGAAGTTCAACAAGGCCAAGTGCAAGGTCCTGCACCTGGGTAGGGGCAATCTCAAGCACAGATACAGGCTGGGTGGTGAATGGCTTGAGAGCAGTCCTGAGGAGAAGGAGTTGGGGGTGTTGGTTGATTAAAAACTCAACATGAGTCGGCAATGTGCACTTGCAGCCCAGAAGGCCAACAGCATCCTGGGCTGCATCAAAAGAAGTGTGGCCAGCAGGGAGAGGGAGGTGATTCTGCCTCTCTACTCTGCTCTTGTGAGACCCCACCTGGAGCACTGTGTCCAGTTCTAAGGCCTCCAGCATAAGACAGACATAGAACTGTTGGAATGAGTCCAGAGGAGGCCATGAAGATAATCAGAGGGCTGGATCACCTCCCCTCCAAGGAGCAGCTGAGAGAGCTGGTGCTGTTCAGGCTGGAGAAGAGAAGGCTCTGTGGGGAATCTTACTGCAGCCTTCCAGCTCCTGAAGGGGTCCTACAGGAAAGATGGGGAAGGACTTTTTACAAGGGCAGGTAGTGACAGAACAAGGGGGAATGGATTTAAACTGGAAGAGGGTAGATTTAGGTTGGATATTAGGAAGAAATTCTTTACTGTGAGGGTGGTGAGACACTGGCACAGGTTGCCCAGGGAAGTTGCAGATGCCCCATCCCTGAAGTGTTCAAGGCCAGGTTGGACAGGGCTTTGGGCAACCTGGCCTGGTGGGAGGTGTCCCTGCCCATGGCAGGGGGGTTGGACTGGATGAGCTTTAAGGTCCCTACCAACCCAAACCATTCTGTGAATCTATAAACCCACACCCTTTGACTCAACACCATGGTGGAGCTGCAGCCAGCAATGGCAGCTGCCTTCAAAGGGGCTGCGCTGGCCCTCCCATCCCTCCTTCTGTCCTGACAGCTTGGTGCTGGTACCAGGTACCACACAGCTGCTATCACAGGGTGAGCTGGATCAGAACTGCTTCTGGAGAGAAACTGCCTGCCCTGATTCAACCCCACAGCAATGCAAGTGCTCAGGCTGGCAGAAGATGGAGATGGATACAGTCAGTGCCATTCTCCATGAAGCAGCCAGACTGTAGGCTTGGGTGAACCAAAGTGACAGCACCCAGGGACTACTTCCACTGCTTTCTCAAAGCAAAGCACAAGCTCAGACTATAAAACAACTGAATACTTCAAATATGGTTGAAGAAAAAATAAAAAAAGTGTTGCATTACAGCAGCACAGGCACTTACTCTGGACAGTAACTATCCTGACTTAAAATGCATACTGTAGCTAATAAAAAGCATTATTTTCTCCTAAGCCTTCTGAAGCCTATTAATAAGTTTGTTTTCCTCTCTCAGAAACAATACACCTACTTCAGTAAGACTCTTTTTTCCCCCCAGTGAGAGGGCAATAATGTGACTCAAACTACAGATTGTTTCCTAGTATTTTATTGCAATATATTTTACTAAACCAAAATCTTACACAATGGGAATCAGTTTTCTCCACACACATACAAAAAACCCAACCAACAAAAGCAAGTACCATGAACAAAAGGACTATTTCTCCTCATAAGAATGAGCCCAGACATCTGGGGATTGAATTCCCTTCTGCCAGCACATGAGCAGACCGAGGCTTTCAGGGACCATCTCTACACATATTGCTGAAATTCTCAAAACTGTTTCTCCAATTGTTTGTTAAGGAAGACTGCTGGAGCTTGAAATCCTAACATAGAGACAGGTATCTGAAAATGGAGAGAGAAGAGTAGCACTGTTTTAGCAAAACTTCCTCTCAATTACACAAGCAAGAAGAAAAATAAGCAGCAAAAACAGACCTTTCCCCAGGTCAGCCAGTTTCTATGCCAGACAGAAGTAGTAGCACTTCTGAAGATAAGACGAAGCAGAAAATAAGTGATATAAAATAACAGAGAAGCCTAAAAGCTCATGAGAGCAAGTTTTGATAAGTTACACATATATATTACATACGCTTGTAAGAGTTGCACACCTATCCAGAAGTGAGGGTTTTTCAAGGTCTGCTGCTCCAAACCTGTACAGGTTTTGAAAGCACCTGAGGCTTTCTTGTCAGCAGTGAAGCAAGTTTTCTCCATTAGAAGCTAAATTATCTTTGAGGGAAGAGAAAATAGATTTTGAGGTCTCTGCTAGCTCTTCTTTCTCTTCTTATACATACCCTCGTCCTAGGATTCTCAAGCAAAATAAACCAGGCATTGTGAAGACAAGAATGTGGGTACATGCAGAAGATTTCCATTTCTAGAAGACGATGGAGTCTGTTACTTCCTTATGGCTGCTGCGACTGGACAATAATGGCAATGCTTTTATTGTGGTCCAGGTAAGGAGGCTACTTTCAACACGGCGATACAGACACCCATCTCTGAGGGGAGTAAAGACACGAGCAGTCCCACGTTCTTCTGCAGACAAGGGTTTCATTACCTACTCAGGAAACAGTAACTAAAATAAAGCACCTTGAAGAATACAGTTCTTTTATTAGATAGGTTCAGATAGAGGAAAGATACTCAAATAATATATCTATGAAGATATAAGAAGCACATAAGAGACAAAGCACAGGTTCATCTATCCCATTTTCCCATCTCTTACAGCAGCAAACAGTAAGTGTTTGAGGAAGAGTACAGACAGGACAAGCTTCCAGGGACACTTATCCCCAGCATGCTCACCCAGCCCCAGCCACAGGTGGCTTAAAAACTGCCCAAACCAGAGGCAGTATCTCTGAATTCTTCTTTCTAACTTTACAAATGCAGCCCAAGATACCACACGCAATACGTTCAGACATTGGAACAATCTCCCAGGGGTAGAGGTAAATTCCCCTACACTGGTCAGTTTTAAAGGTCAGCTTGACAGGGTGCTGACTCATCTCATTTAAACTCTACTTCTACCTTGAAAGGTTGGAGTAAACGATCCTTGTGGTCCCTTCCAACCTGGTATGCTATGATTCTATGATAATGCTAACCAACCATTTCTGAACAGGCGTAAAGAGAAGTGGCATCTCTAAAGTGTATCAGCAAGGGAACTAACTAGTAGAAAGCTGAAATTTTATCTCAACATCTACAGCAACAAGTAGTGACAAATCTGTTCAAAGTCCAGGATGGCCAAGGTATGTGGATACTAGGCAGCATCCAGGCATTTGTGGTTTTTTTTTTTAATACACAGGATCAGTCTTCACCTTACTTAGAAATTAATTGTTCATCTTGGGACTGGATGGAAACACTATAATGTAAAACTGACTGACGTCTTTAAACAGACTAAATAAAATAAGATCAGAACACTTCACATAAGTTTAGGAATAGGAAAAGATCACAATAATGTAAGGTAGAGATCAAGTCGTGTTGACTTCAAGTTGAGAAGAAGGTAATTCTTGGAAAGGCACATATAGCATATGCTTGAATGCTTGCATTTTGGCTGAGATAGGCAGTAAAGTCTTGAATAGAAGTTATTTTCCACAGTAGCAGCCACTCACCCGCAAGCCCACAGTGAAATTATATTAAGACATTACAGCCTAGTACTGTAGCAGAGATAATGAATGCATAAATCAAACTTATCACTGAAGCATTTCGGCAAAGGCAAAATGACACATCATCTTAAAAAGCTATAGCAAAAGGCAACAAAAAAGCAGAAAAATTTCCCCATGTTTCCATTAAAAGTTGTTACAGAACACACGTTTTTTCTTCCTTTAATAAAAACATTCTTCTGAATAAGCATGTTTTTCTAACCATCAAATCAGGAATTGTCCTTCATCTGCCAAGAAATGAACCCAAGATACTGTTTTCCTTTACATTTGCATATAAGAAAACATCTAAATATTTCACTTTAGATCCTTGATAAATCAAACAACGCAGTGCGCAATTAAGGAGAAACGGCTCTTTTCCCAGTATTTTCTTTGAAGCCGTGACATGTAATTGAGTCGATACACAATTTTAAAGTTGGTGATAATTGTTTCAAAAGACTTATTTCCTCTGTAAGATGACCTGACAATACTATCTGCTTTTTAATCCAATTATGGCCCCTTTCAGTTTGTCATATCCAAA